>NC_026151.1:1205277-1295277 GCF_000512975.1 Sesamum indicum
CCCTTCTGCCTGCGCGCGCGCGTCGGCAGGGGCTTCCTGCACGGGCGCCCGTCTGCTGATCCCTCCAGTTTTTACCGATGCTTTTTCAAAATTTTGGGACGCATAATATAACTGAATATAATAAAATAAATATTTCGCGATACAAATACGATGCGTAAAAAATTAAAATATTATTCAACATATTTCTCTCACTTGTCTAATGTGTCTTCACATTTTTTCCATTTTTCCCTTTTATTTATTATTTTTTAATACTTAAAATAATTAAATAATTATCTTCATAAATCAAAACTAAATTATTTCAACAAAAATGAATTAATCTTGTGATTTTGAGGTGACGTGCAAATTTTCATGCAAAACTACGCTAAAATGCTTCAAAAATGACAAAAAAGTGCCTTCCCCAGCCTTTTCAATGTCTAGTCCTGTCACAAGACTTTTTTTTTTAAGCCTATTATAAGGGGAGGAGGGTGCTTGAGTCTGGCAAGCTTTTCCGGCAGGGCTCTTGAGCGGGGGTGTACGGTGTTGTGAGCGGCCGATGCCCATTCGCATTGTGTGCGCCGAACGCCATCCCGTCCGCAATGGCAAACCATCGGGGACGAGCTTCTATTGCGATTCGCTAAAATATGGCCAACACGAGCCACCAATGTAAGATATTTGCATATTTGTATAAACAGGCATAATCAAACATACACTTCTGACCCATGATCTATCCACACAAACCATTCCTGTCTTTTGGATAATTACAGAACCACCTCCGATAACTAAAAAACAGTTGCAGTTTGTGCAATGATGCCAACACTTTTAAGGGTTGTGTAGTGTTTTTAAAAATTAGGGGGTGGTTTGCGTGGGCAATAATGATATTTCAATAGGTATGTGTGTAATTATCTAAAAGACAGAATGATTTATGTAAATATGCCATAACTCAAGGGATGTAAATGTAATTATCCCATATAAATAAAGTACATAAATTTTTCACAATTTCTTACAGAATCGTTGATGAAAGTTGAGTTCAAAAGTTTGTTAAACAAATGCAATCAAATACTGTCCCAAAATGAGATGCGGGGCTTTGAAATTGTGACCTTGGGTTTTGGACCCAAAAAATAAACAAAGGGATGCCAATTATGCAATGCAGCGTGTTTGAAACAAACACAACAAACAATTAATAAGAAACGTGCGCGGGGATGAACTTTGATTTTTCAGCATGGGCCAATCACATTATAAAATTAAGGCTGAGAGCATTGTTCTCCAATATAAAAATTGGGGTGGCTGCTGTTTTATATATCGAATGCATGGGATTCAAATTTTGAAAATCATGGCCGTTTGGTTTGAAAATCAAATTAACATAAAAAATAGGCGTTTTTTCGAGAAATTCGGCCCCCAAACCGCCTTCGGTTGTTTTAGATCGCTAGATCTAGTTGAGATACCCAAAATCAAAAAACAAAATCGCCCCAATCGGACGTCTCTATGCAAAGTTATGGCCTTTTGAAGTTTCGACCCCCCAACCGCGCCAATTCGCGGTTGGAGCCTCGGAGTGGCTGTGTGGCTCCGTTTTCAATGCGAAGATCTCGTCGAGACACCCCAAAACGAGTGGTCGTATTGGCAAAACGGTGGTTCGAGCGTGGAGATATCACCTCCGGAAGGTCGTGCCCCGCGCAACATCTTTGTGTGTGTGTCGTGTGAGGGTCCTTGTTTGCCAATCTTGTTGCGATGCTTGCCGTGCCCGACGTGCATGCGTAGAGGAAATTATATTGGATCAATTGTGCTTGTACTGACCACCTGCCCAACATTCCGAATTTGTAGTGCTATTGTTCTCTGTCCCAATTAAAGAGGAACAAGTTCAGCCATGACAGCACCAACTTTAAATTTGGCGATCACACTGCATGCATGCTCCATTTGCAAATGTTTTTTCTGCTGTCTATTTTGCTGCTGTCTATTGGCAGTCTGTGCTGTCATTGTTCAATATACATATTAACATGCTTTGATACTGAATATGTTGAGACACGATGTAGGCTCCCCATCAGCAAAATACAGGAAAGAAAAGAAAATAAAACAGCTCAAAAAAAGAAAGCAAAGCAGACATTGGGCTACTATTGAAGAATTTGAACACAGGTTGAAAGACTTCAATTAATTGAAACCAACACAAAAACAATGAGGCCATGACCTTAGAAGTTCCTTCAATGCACTGAGAAGCTGTCAAGATATCAAGGTGGGTTGTGGAGGTGACAAGTGTGATCCGAGATGTTTTGAAGATAAGTAACAGGGTGTCTGTGCAAGTGATTTGAGAAGTGATGTTATGAGAAAAGGAAGTGTGCAAGTGTAACAAACGTATCTGGTTTATGATAGAAGAGAGTGAGGCTGTGTAAGCTGAATGAAGCAGTGGATGCATAGAGCGAGAAAGACCATTTGTAGTATTCATAATTGCCCGGTTTGTAGGATGACAGGTTACGAGATCGTAAACCTGTACAAGATTAACCATAACCTTCGGTTGTGGACTTCCGTCTGTGGTCAGCTTGAGGGTCTGAAAAGAAGTTGGTAATTCCTCCATGTTCCACTACCTCTCCTGGTGAAACAAGGAAGATGCTGCAGCAAAATCAGAAACAGTTGGTGCCATTTTGTCCATGAATCTACAGCAGAAACCAGAGTTAATTGAGCGCTTGACAAAATGAAAAGAGAGGTTTAGGAAACTCCCTGAGCTGAGAAAAAATCTCATCACTTTGAAGCAGTTTGGAGGTGGTTGCTGCAGCAGCGCCTTAAATTGTTCCAACAAAGCAAAAACAGCAGCTGTAGCAGCAGTTTTGAGCCAAAAATTGTCACTCTTTTTGCTGTTTTTTGATCAAGAAAGCTGAAAAAGAGGGCCAAGTGTGAGGAAAGCTCCCTGTTTGAACCATCCAAAGGCTGTTCGTTTGGACTGATCATCCGTGTAGCTTGTAACCATTTTTGAGTTTGAGTTTTCCTCCATTTCAGCAGCAGCAGAAACAGGTTGGGAGCAGCAGAACGATAGGAACAGCAGCAACCGCAGCAGTGAAAAAAGCAGCAGACTGGCAGGAACAACAACAACAGCAGTAGTGAAACGACATGCAGCAGCAGCAGCAAAGAAGCAGGAAAGGACTTCCAGCGATCTGCAGCAACAAGAAAACAGCAGCAGAGCAAGGAAACATCGATCTGCAGCAACAAGAAAAAAGCAGCAGAGCAGCGAACAACAGCAGAAAAATGGAGCCTTGCAGCAGTAAATAACGGCAGTAGCAGCAGAGTACTATAAGAGGGGAAAACAGCAGCAGCGAAGGGGAAAAAAACAGCAAGAAAGTCAAGTTTGCAGCAGTAAGAAAATAGAGAAATTCGAGAGCAGAGTACTCCCTGAGAATTCCTTCATTTGGTTCGGATGTAGGGAATTCCTTGTCGGTCACATTCGATGATCCCCACAAGTTGGCCTTGAAGCTCCTCTCCTCTCAAGAGTTTAGAGCCATTTGTAGAGCATGCAAGGTTCGCAAGATAGTCTGCTGCTTTGTTCCCCTCTCGGTAAATATGTGTGATCTTGTACTCCACTTCTTTCAGCATCAAGCGAATATGCGTGAGCATGTGCTTTAGGAGCCAGTGAGCTTTCTCAGATTGCTGCACGAGATGGAGGATGCAGTTCGCATCAACCTCAATCCAGATCCGTGGAATGTTTTTAGTCCGACAGAGCTGGAGGGCTTTAAACAAGGCGAATACCTCCGCAAACGTATTATTAGTGTCTCCAAGAATTTCATAAAATGCAAATATGACTGCTTCCTCCTCATCTCTTGCAATTCCTCCTGCTCCAGCACACCCTGGGTTTTCTTTAGAGGCCCCATCCGTGTTGATTTTTATCCACCCAAGCTCCGGTTTGGTCCACTTAACGATCTTCATTTTGGGCTCGTTACTCGATCCCAGATCGAACCCCATGGATTTCGCCATGTATCGGTCCCCTTTCCAATTGATGCATTTGGATGTTTTGCTTTTGAAAGTGGTGACAATGTGTTGGTGGACCATCCATTTGATACGTTCTGTTAGGAAATGGATCGGGTTAAGATGGACAACAGCTGGAATATGAAGGCGATAAAAGACACACGAATTTGTTAACCCAGTTTGGATATAAATCCTACGTCTGGGGGCGATATCAAGCCAGTAGAAAACACTAAAAGAGGAGGAAAATTGAGGAGTACAACACACACACACTTGTATGCAAGTCTTCACCACAAGTGAAAGACAACACTCACCCTCGTCTCAACTCTTTCTTTTCTCTCTACTCTACTCTACTCTACTCTATAAAACACTGCTAATAAGAGTAGTATATATATAGCCATGACTTATCCTTTTTCCAACTCAACTTGGGATTTCTAAGTTGAATCGGGTTATCCTTCTCCAACTCAACTTTGAATCGGGTTATCCTTCTCCAACTCAACTTGGGATTTCTAAGTTGAATCAGGTTATCCTTTTCTTCTTCAAATCAACCTTCACAACTTAACAATCTCCCACTTGAAGATTGATTAGCTTTTCTCCACTTCTTTCTTGGTACCGCCGGGTTTGTCCACTCTAGTCATCAAGGTCAGTCGAAGCCGTACACAACTTCAACTTCTCCATCGCAACCGCCTTGTTCAACATGTCCGCAGGATTCTTTTCTCCTTGGATCTTCTCCAGCTGCAGTGCCTTCTTCTCCAGAAGTTGTCGGATGAAATTTGTCAAACTTCCTGTACCACTGCCGCGGAGCCTGTTTCAATCCATACAGGCTTTTCTTCAGGCGACACACTTGCTGATCATCTCCATTACACCCCTCTAGTTGTACCATATATATCTCCTCCTCAAGATCCCCGTGTAGGAAGGCTGTATTCACATCCATCTATTGTAACTCCAAGTTCTCTGCCGCTACCATGCTCAACACAAGACGAATAGTAGTTAACTTGACAACAGGTTGATCCTGCTATCAACATGTCATCAACATACAGGAGTAGAATGATAAAAAACTCATCGAACCTCTTCACGCAGCAGCAATGATCAGCATTGCATCTAGAGAAACCTATCTCCAGCATGAAGTTGTCAAACTTCCTGTACCACTGCCGCGGAGCCTGTTTCAATCCATACAGGCTTTTCTTCAGGCGACACACTTGCTGATCATCTCCATTACACCCCTCTAGTTGTACCATATATATCTCCTCCTCAAGATCCCCGTGTAGGAAGGCTGTATTCACATCCATCTATTGTAACTCCAAGTTCTCTGCCGCTACCATGCTCAACACAAGACGAATAGTAGTTAACTTGACAACAGGTGTAAAAAGATCAGTAAAGTTAATACCGTATCTTTGTTGGAATCCCTTTACTATGAGTCTTGCCTTGTACCGCTTCTTCCCGTCTGATTCTTCCTTAACCCGATAGACCCATCTGTTCTGTAGGGCCTTCTTTCCTTTTGGGAGCTGACACAATTCCCATGTGTTGTTTTTCTTCAACGAGTTCATCTCGTCGTTCATCGCAAGCTCCCACTTGCTCTTGTGGACATCATTGACTGCCTCTGCGTAACATTTGGGTTCTCCACAATCAGACAAAAGCAAGTAATAAAGAGAGGGGGAGTACCTATCTGGGGCCCTTCTCAGCCTCGGTTCTCAACCCAGTGCCAACGGTGTGCTGCTTTCAGTAATCGGTTCCTCCGATACTGGTTCTGGCTCTATCTCCGTCTGTTCGGTTTCGTCGCTGCTTTCAGTAATCGGTTCCTCCGATACTGGTTCTGGCTCTATCTCCGTCTGTTCGGTTTCGTCCGTCTTAACTCCCACTGAATCCGTATCTGCTGGTCTCATGATCTCGGAATTTGAAATGTCGAGATCAACAAATTCCCTTTCCTTCTTGTCATCGTCCGGGCTTACCTTCCTGTCGTTGTACATTACATCCTCATTGAATATAACATTCCTCCTACGAATTATTTTCCGGTTTTGATCATCCCAGAATCTATACCCAAATTCGTCAGTCCCATACCCAATGAATGTACATTTAATCGACTTAGCATCCAGCTTAGTCCGATCATCGTTCAAAATATAGGCTGAACAACCAAACGTACGTAAGAAAGAAAGATCCACTTTCTTACCACTCCATACCTCTTCGGGTATCCTGTTGTTCAATGGGACAGAAGGCCCTCGATTGATCAAGAAAGCAGCCGTGTTGACTGCATCTGCCCAAAACATCTTTGGTAGTCCGCTCTTCAATCGCATGCATCTCGCACGCTCATTCAGTGTTCTGTTCATCCTCTCAGCAACGCCATTTTGCTGAGGTGTCCCCGGGATTGTTTTCTGCATTCGAATTCCATGGTCGGCGCAGTAATTCTTGATACCTTCACTGCTGTACTCGCCACCGTTATCCGATCTGAGACATTTCACTTGTAGACCTGTCTCATTTTCCACTAGTGCCCTCCATCTCCTGAATGTATCAAAGGCATCAGATTTTCTTTTTAAGAAATACACCCATACCTTTCTAGTGGAATCATCGACGAATGTCATGTAGTACGTTGATCCACCAAGAGATGACACTGGTGCTGGCCCCCACAAATCGGTGTGAACAAGCTCCAACTTTTCTTTCCTCGGAGTTCTTCCTGTGGTCAAGAAGCTCACCCGCTTCTGCTTTCCAAACACGCAGTGTGCACAATGACCCACCTCCACCGATTTTAACTCGGGCAACCGTCCTTTCGACTTCAGCACGTTCATTCCTTTCTCGCTCATGTGGCCCAAGCGGCACACAGGTTAGCCTGCGATACAGTTCCTGCAAAGGGGATGTTTGAACTGGATCCTCCCGCCATGTAGAGCGTTCCCGACTTTAGTCCTCGTGCCAAAGTCATTGCTCCCCGACTGATCTTCCACTTCGCGTCTCCAAACGTCGTGTGGAATCCATCACTATCCAGCTGTCCGACTGAGATCAAGTTCCTCTTCAGTCCTGGTATGTGTCTCACATCATGTAGGGTCCAACATGACCCATTCGTTGATTTGATCCGCACATCTCCCTTTTCTACAATCTTGAGGGGTTTGTTATCTGCAAGACAAACTAAGCCAAAATCACCTGAGGTGTATGGCTCCATGATGTCTTTGTTGCTGCATGAGTGGAATGAGGCCCTTGAATCCACAACCCAATCATCGGAAGAACTGCTCACACTCAACAAGAGTGCATCCGCAATCTCTTCCGTCGCGGCATTCGCTGTCCGGCCCTCCTTTTCCTTCTTTGGCGCCCGACATTTGCTTTTCATGTGTCCGGGCTTCTCGCAGTTCCAGCACACCATCTCCTTCTTGCCCTTGTTCTTCCCCCTGGACCTTGACCTTCCACGGTATTTACCCCGTGTGTCAGGTCTCCCTCTGGACTCTGTATGTAGTGCAGAGCCAGATGATCCACCCGTTTGCTTTCTACAGGTTTCCTCGTTCAACATCATATCCCTGATGTTGTCGAACTTCATCTTCTCCTTCCCACACGAAGTGCTTACCGAAGTAACAACCACATCCCAACTGTCAGGTAAAGATGAGAGCAAAATTAACGCTTTTACCATCGTCAAACACGATATCCACAGATGCCAGTTGTGTCGTGAGTTGGTTGAAGTCATTGAGGTGATCGGCCACCGACTTCCTCTCCTCCATCTGCAACCTGAATAGTTTCTTCATCAGCATGACCTTGTTCATTGCTGAGGGTTTCTCGTACATATCGGCAAGAGTCTGTAGGACTTCCTTCGTGCTCTTTGCTCCCTACACATGATAGGCGACATTCTGAGAGAGCGACAGGATTATTGCGCTCATCGCCTTTCGATCGAGCACCTTCCATTCTTCATCACTCATCTTCTCGGGCTTCTCTGCAAGTGGTTCGTACAGGTCCTTCCCGTACAGGTAGGCCTCCATTTGCATACGCCAAAACCCAACCCGTACAGGTAGGCCTCCATTTGCATACGCCAAAACCCAAAGTCGGAACCATTGAACCGTTCGACTGGAATCTTTTCCTCCATTTTAACTCCTTGAACCAGGCTCTTGATACCAGTTGTTAGGAAATGGATCGGGTTAAGATGGACAACAGCTGGAATATGAAGGCGATAAAAGACACACGAATTTGTTAACCCAGTTTGGATATAAATCCTACGTCTGGGGGCGATACCAAGCCAGGAGAAAACACTCAAAGAGGAGGAAAATTGAGGAGTACAACACACACACTTGTATGCAAGTCTTCACCACACGTGAAAGACAACACTCACCCTCGTCTCAAGTCTTTCTTTTCTCTCTACTCTACTCTACTCTACTCTATAAAACAATGCTAATAAGAGTAGTATATATATAGCCATGACTTATCCTTTTTCCAACTCAACTTGGGATTTCTAAGTTGAATCGGGTTATCCTTCTCCAACTCAACTTTGAATCGGGTTATCCTTCTCCAACTCAACTTGGGATTTCTAAGTTGAATCAAGTTATCCTTTTCTTCTTCAAATCAACCTTCACAACTTAACACGTTCCGAGTTGAAATTTTTGTTCGGTGCATCACATCATTCCTTTCAAGCCAACTAAACCACAAGATGAGCATGGTAACAATCATTCTGATGTGATTTTGCCCCTAAGCTGATATCCTCCAGTAGTTCAAAAGGAGCGCAATGTTATTAGTATTAGGAAGGTTAATGTTGAATTTCCTAGCAAAATGCTCCCACACCCGCCTGATTCCAGGGCCCAACATGTGTTGGAGACTTTCGACGTGATTACAACATGAGCACTTAGAGGCCAGCTGAATACCTTTTTTCTGGAGTTTCTCATCAACTGAGAGTTTGCTGTTGATAAGTCTCCACATGAAGATAGACATAGTTGGGTAAAAAACGGACACTAGATTTCCTTAATGAGCTGTTGTATTGCTCTCGTTTGTCTCAAAAAGTTCCATGTGGCTTTCATATTGAAATTCCCATCACCGCTCATCACTGGTGTCGACGTCAAACGGTATCTGGCAGATTTGATGAATCAGGTCTGCTGTAAGCACTTCTCTCAGTTTTGTAACGTTCCAAGAATTATTTTCCCAGTAGTTGTAGACAGGGGTTGTATTCCACTCAAAATCAGGCATTATCTCAAAGAGAGGTTTTTCGCCAATCCAGTTATCGAACCAGAATGAGATGTGTCCTTTTCTGAGACTCCAGAAGATCTGCCTGTCCGCTTTTTTTCTGTGTCGGCACATTCTTTTCCAGTTTGGTGAGGCGATGTATGAGAGCTTCGCTGAGACTGGATGACATTGTGTACAATACTTTTCCAGAAGGAAATGGGACCAAAATGAGCTCTGGTTCCTGAATCTCCACCACAACTTGAATTGAAATGCATGGACCACATCTTGGATTCTTCTAACCCCAAAACCCCCTTCGTCTGTCGGATCGCAGACAACTTCCCATGAAGACCAGTTCAGTTTTCTCTGATCACAAGTATTACCCTAGAGGAACTTGTTAAAAATTCTTTCGATGCGTTCCATAACATACTTAGGAGGCTTCATGACTTGTAGCAGGTATGTCGACATGGCACTGAGGACGCTTTTGATAAGCTGGAGCCGTCCTCCATGGGATACGAGTGCTTTTCCCCATCCTGTGATCTTGTTTCGAATTTTCTGAATGAGTTCGTCGAAGAGAACTCCCTTCTTGTTCCCTTTGAAGAGAGGCGCTCCCAGGTATGTGATCGGAAGGTAATTCAGCCTGAAGCCAGTGACATGTTGGATGCATCGAATTCTCATGTTGGAGGTCTTTTTATCGACAGTGAATGAGCTTTCTCCATGTTGATGCGCTGACCAGAAATGAGCTCGTAGTGCTTAAGAAATTCCATGAGGGTCTTGAGATCCTTGTGGGTCCCTTTCGAGAAGATAATGATATCGTCTGCAAATGCCAGGTGGGAGATGTTCTTCATGCTCCTTGCAAAAAAATTCATACGGGGCTGCCGTTGGAAAAGCCAGTCAAGTCCTCTGGATAAGCATTCTGCTGCAATAACGAAGAGCGTTGGGGATAAAGGATCCCCTTGTCTGAGGCCTCGCGTCGACTTGAAAAATCCCACCCCTTCACCGTTGATCAAAATACTGAACCAACAATTTTCGATGAGTTTCTTGATCATGTTAATCCAGTGCGTTGGGAAACCCACTCTACTAAGCATTTGATAGAGGAATGTCCAATTGACACGGTCATAGGCTTTTTCCATGTCAAGCTTGAATATGGTGTTCCTCAGACTGTCATTTTTTCCAAGACAGTGGGAAAGTTCTTGTGCAAGGAGAATGTTATCAGAGATCATGTGTCCCTGGACAAAACCGCTCTGGGAGGGGGAGATGATTTTGGGAAGCAGTTTGACCATTTGGTTGTTGATGAATTTGGATAGGATTTTCCCTGTGCATTACAGAGGCTAATGGGCCTGAAATCTTTCCAAGTGGATGGAGCCTCAACCTTTGGAATGAGAACGATGGTAGTCGTTGTGAAATTTTTCGGAGGGGTAGATCCCGAGAGGAAATCCAAAACCGCGTCGTAGAGATCTTGACCAATAATATCCTAACAGCATTGAAAAATTCGTAGGACAGTGAACAGCAGCAGCTAACGGAGTCTTGCAGCAGAAAGAACTAACAGCAGCAGAGATCTGCGATTGAGAAAAACTGCAGTAATAATAAGAGGGAAATAACAACAGAGTAATCATGTATGCAGCGGAAATAAAAGCAACAAAAAACGAGAACAGCAGACTCCTTTAAAATTCAAGGATTCAGTTGGTTCGGATATAGGGAATGCCTTGTTGGTCACATGAGATGATCCCCACGAGTTGTCCTTGAAGCTCCTCTCCTCTCAAGAGTTTAGAGCTATTTGTAGAGCAGGCGAGGTTAGCAAGATAGTCAGCTGCTTTATTCCCCTCTCGATTGAAATGCGTGATTTTGTACTCCACCTTTTTCAGCATCAAACGAATGTGTGTGAGCATGTGCTTAAGAGGCCAGTGCGCTTTCTCTGATTGTTGAATGAGATAGAGGATACAATTCGCATCAACCTCAATCCAAATCTATGGAATGTTTTCAGTTTGACATAGTTGGAGGGCTTTAAACAGGGTGAATACTTCCACAAACGTATTATTCATTTCTCCAAGAACTTCATAAAATGCAAATATGATTGCTCCCTCCTCATCTCTTGCAATTCCTCCTACTCCAGCACATCCCGGGTTCCCTTTAGAGGCCCCATCCATGTTGATTTTGATCCATCCAAGCTCCGGTTTGGTCCACTTAATGATCTTGGTTTTGTGGGCTTGTAATGCGATCCAAATTCGAGTCCCATGGATTTCGCCACGTATCGGTCCCCTTTCCAGTTGATGCATTTGGTCATTTTGCTTTTGAACGTGGTGACAATGTGTTGGTGGACCTTCCATTTGATGCGTCCCAAGTTAAATTTTTTATTCCGATGCTTCACATCATTCCTTTCAAGCCAACGAAACCACAAGATGAGCATGGGAACAATTATTCTAATGTGGTTTTGCCCCAATGCTGATATCCTCCAATAGTTCAAAAGGAGCACAATGTTATCAATGTTAGGAAGGTTCATGTTAAATTTCCTAGCAAAATGCTCCCACACACATCTAATCCCATTACCTTCAATGAACACGTGCTCGAGACTTTCGACGTGATTACAGCAAGAGCACTTGGAGGCCAACTGAATACCTTTTTTCTGGAGTTTCTCATCAGCTGGGAGTTTGTTGTTGATAAGTCTCCACATGAATCCTTAACGAGCTGATGTGTTGCTCTCTTTTGTCTCAGTGAGTTCCACGTGGATTTCATATTGAAATTCCCATCTCCACTCAACTTCCACAGAGGTGTATCACTAGTGTCGACGTCAAACGGTATCTGGCAAATTTGATGAACCAGGTCCACTGTAAGCACTTCTGTCTCAGTTTTGCAACATTCCAGCAATTATTTTCCCAATAGTTGTTGACAGGAGTTGTGTTCCACTCAAAGTCAGGCATAATCTCAAAGAGAGGTTTTTCGCCAATCTAGTTATCGAACCAGAATGAGATGTGTCCTTTTCCGAGACTCCAAAAGATCTGCTTGTCCGCTTTTTTTCTGTGTCGGCACATTCTTTTCCAGTTTGGTGAGGCAATGTATGAGAGCTTCGCTGAGACTGGATGACATCCTGTACAATACTTTTCCAGAAGGAAATGGGACCAAAGTGAGCTCTGGTTCCTGAATCTCCACCACAGCTTGAATTGAAATGCATGGACCACATCTTGGATTCTTCTAACCCCAAAACCCGCTTCGTCTGTCGGATCGCAGACAACTTCTCATGAAGACCAGTTCAGTTTTCTCTGATCACAAGTATTACCCTAGAGGAACTTGTTAAAAATTCTTTCGATGCGTTCCATAACATACTTAGGAGGTCAACATCAAGCGAATATACGTGAGCATGTGCTTTAGGAGCCAGTGAGCTTTCTCAGATCGCTGCACGAGATGGAGGATGCAGTTTGCGTCAAACTCAATCCAGATCCGTGGAATGTTTTAAGTTCAACGGAGCTGGAGGGCTTTAAACAGGGCGAATACCTTCGCAAACGTATTATTAGTGTCTCCAAGAATTTCATAACTTACAATTCCTAAATCCTAAACTCTAAACCCCAAAAACAACTTATTGCATTTTCTCCTCCTTCTCACTAAAAATGTGTGAGATTTTCACACACTAAAATTCCACCACCTACCACCACAAAATCACTCACTATTCAGCCAAGCCACCACCACCAGCAGACTGCTCGCCGCGGCACCGACGCCGCACCGCCCGACGGAAAAATTTGCCTGCGAGTCACTGCACACGCGCACCATACACCGACTCGACGTTGAACGAAGATCCCAACCATGGCGCGCGTGTCCCAAGAAACATCCTGACGCACTGCCAATCGCCACCAAAAACTCGAAAATCGCCCCCAAATCGCACCACAATCTCCAGCACCTTCTCTCTAGAAATTCTCCGCCGTCACTGAGAATTGCTGGCCACCACATACACCGTTGGATTCCTCCCTCCAAGACGAACAAAAGCCCTCAATCAATTTCGTAATCGGATCAACAAATCGACTGGGCTTTTGCTTTGACCACATTAGACCTTTCTCGTCGATTCACCGGCGACAAAACAAACGGCGGTCGCGGCCCAATTCCGTTCAACTCGCCTTGCTCTTGCAATCCTAAAGAGACCGATTTCATCAATTTCCATCAGCCTGGTGCTGAGATCGACGGGTGGGAAGTTCTCATCCATTCTTCGCTCACTGCCATCGTTTTTTCGCCGTTTCTCGGTCGTTGGACGACCATTGCTGCTCAGCTAACCACCGTTGTGATCGTGGTGACATGGAGAACACAACCATTCGATTAGAAATAGGCATTGCTCCGGCAAATGGGATGGCCCCTAACTTAACAGACTTCCCTCCACTCAACACTCAACCGGGGCGAGTCAACTTAACTGATTCAACTCGCTCGTTCGACAAAAAGCTACCTGCTGAAACACAAGCACCTTCACCATCCACCAAATCATTTGCCGAAGCACTCTCAAACCCCTCTTTGCACCACACCCGTGCCTCTACCGCATCAGACCTCCAAAACTTTTTTCTAGCCAACTCGAATCCAGCGAATGTTGGCAAGCAAGGAACCCTTGATGGGCGACAAACTCTCATTTTCTCTGATACTGTGATGCTTTCATTTGCAGCAGCCTATCGTTTCGCTTTGGTGGGTAAATTCTCACAAGGAGCACCGCAATTCACCGACTGGTAGTTGGGCTTGGAATCCATGGAGCTTTTACGGTTAGTATGATCAATGCTAAGCATGTTCTCATATCCATTTCGAATGAAACGGATTTTTCACGTCTCTGGTTGAGACGAATTTGGTACATACAAGAATATCCGATGCGGGTATTCAAATGGACCCCTACATTTACTCCTGCTCAAGAATCTTCTGTTGTGCCCATCTGGGTTAGCTTCCCCGAACTCCCAGCTCACTTATTCCACAAGGATGCTCTTTATGCGGTTGCTAGTAAGGTTGGAACACCACTGCAAATTGATGACTTCACTTTCAACCAGTCCAAGCTTTCAAAAGCTAGAGTCTGCATTTAAATCGATCTGCTTACACCACTCGTTCAGGAATTTGATATCCAGATCAATGGTATTTCGATCGTACAAAAAATTGAGTATGAACAAGTGCCGAAATACTGCACTTTATGTAAACATGTTGGCCACCAGGACTTGGAACCCTACTCCAAAGGGAATAACCCGAAACCAGCATCTCGTTGTCGAAATAAGGAGAGCAAGGAGCCTACTGCTACGACGAACGGGAAAGGCAAGGAAAAAAAAGGGAAAGAAGCTACCAACACACCCGCCCAACAAGCGCTTGATGGAAAGGCAAAAAAGAGTAGCAAACGGACTGAGAGAGGTGAATGTTCGTATACACAGGTAACTAATACTGAACCCCAATCTTTTGCTATCAATGGTATTAATTTACATGATGATAATGATGAGATATTAACTGCTCGTAATGATACCATTGATAATATGCCTGTGGTTTATGATAGAAATGCATCAAGTCTGTGTAATGTGCATGAGTTAAATTCTAATGTTGAGGAATTGAGAGATGATGATATTGTTGGGCATTATGAGGGGGTAGCAATGGAGGCTCCCGTCCAATGTGTTGCTCTTATTCCCTTTTCCCCCAACCCCTTTGCTTTGCTTATTGACGGGAATGGGGAGCAAGTGCTCAAAATAAATCAACCTGATCAACAAGGTGATGACAATCAGAAAATCTCTAGAAATCAGCTACAGACCTGTACCTTTAACCAAGCTGCTAACGAAAACGAACTCGTTAGTGAGAAGTGAGAGAAAAATGCAAGCTTCGATTTAGGGTTTAGGGTTTTTTTTTTTTAGTCAAAACACCAAAAGGTGGGGGAGGCTTATCGGGGTTCCCATCCCATCTTCATTAAAAAGTAACAACAGATAACGCTACAGAAAAGAACACAAGAAAGCATAAAGGGAGGAGTACTACTCCTTTACATTATGATACCACATTAAACTTAAATGAACTAAGCGGTTGCTTTGGCACTGTGTCAAAATTGCCTGTTGCGACGTTTGTTTTTTTCTGGCAGGGTAGGAGAGGGAACAAGGAACTGCTCTCATTCCTCTATATCAGCCAGATTACGGTTTAGCGGGCATTCTGTATACCAAATCTTCACCGGATGTGGGCTAATCGGATTGACATCATCGTCTTCCCCCTCTGCTTCATCAGTGTCATCCCAAACCTTCAGTTGTTGAGCTACCACTCCAAAATATTTCAAACTTTTGAAGAGTTTAGAGGCTTGTTGAAGGTTAATCCGTTTCTTCCTTGTTTGGATTTCCACCCCCCCAATAGAAAAATACATAGCACCAACAACAAGATTATTGGCAGGCGAATCAGTCTCCACAATATATTCCATAGTTTCCTCCGCCATTTTTTCGACCTCACTGGTAATATTAACATCATCAACAGGAATAAAATTTGCATTCACGCTAGTCATTGTTTCAGTTCAATGTTCAGTGTGGTACCTGGTGTTCTTTGCAGACTGTAGCTGCTCTGGCTGGTCCATCGTCTTTGTGCCCTCACCAATTTCCTATATTGCTGCTTTGCCCTGCTCCACCTCAACAACAACCTTCCGAACACGTATGCTTGGCTTCCAGGGGGGGTGGTTTGGGAGCATCGCCTTTCGAATAGCAATTTGGTTTTGGTGCCCAACATGTTTGCACAAAGAGCAATAGTGCGGGATATCCTCATATTCAATACGCTGTACAATAGTTTTCCCATAGATCTGAATTTGAAAGTCTTCAAGGCGCGTTTTGAGAAGGTCCAATTCAATGCATGCCCTTGCTTTGGAAAGCTTGGATTGGTTGAGTGTAGTGCCGTCAATCTGCAGAGGGGTTCCAATCATGCTCGCCACCGTGAATAGAACTTCCTTGAGGAATAAATGTGCTGGCAGCTTCGGGAAACTAACCCAAATCGGTAAAATTGATGACTCTTGAGACGGCGTGAAAGTAGGAGTCTACTTGAAGACGCGCATTGGGTTCCCCTGAGTATAGCAAATACGCCGCAGCCACAGGCGAGAATAATCTGCTTCACAAGATAGAGATATTAAGACATGTCTATTATTCAGCATACTAACCGTGAATTTTGTTTTTGATGCCAGTTCCAGCGATCAATTTAGGGTTTAGGGTTTAGGGTTATTAGGGTTAAGGTTATTAGGTTTAAGGTTTAGGGTTTAGGGTTTAGTGGTTTTAGGGTTTAGGGTTTAGGGATTTTTTTTTTAGTCAAAACACCCAAAGGTGGCGGAGGCTTATCGGGGTCCCCATCCCATCTTCATTAAAAAGTAACAACAAATAACATGACAAAAAAAAATGCAAGAAAGCATAAAAAGGAGGAGTACTACTCCTTACATTGTGATACAACATAAAGTTTAAAGGAACTAAGCGGTTTCAATGGCACAACATCAAAATTGCCTGTTGCCACGTTTTTTTTTTCTGGCGAGGTTGGAGAGGGAATAAGGAACTGCTCTTCTTCCCCTGTATCAGCCGGATTACGGTTCAGGGAGCAAACTGGATCCTGAATTTTCACTGGGTGTGGGCTAACCGGATTGACATCATCGTCTTCCCTTTCTGATTTATCAGTGTCATCCCAAACCTTCAGTTGTCGAGCAAACACTCCAAAATATTTCAAACTTTTGAAAAGTTTAGAGGCCTATTGAAGGTTATTCCGTTTCTTCCTCGTTTGGATTTCCACCCCCGATAGGAAAATACACAGCGTTGTAGAGATCTTGACCAATAATTTTCCAACAACATTGAAAAAAATGTGCCGAGAATCCATCAGGACCTGCCGTACTATTTGGGCACATATCAAAAAAGTTGTTTTCACTTCTTCAATAGTGGGGGTTAGCATTAAGATGATGCCGGTACTCCTCCAAGAGAATGTTAGGGACCCAATGCAGGTCGTCAACACTCACCGTCTCATCCCTTCTGAAGGCCTGTGTGAAGTAGTCAACAACCGAAACTTTGATATCTTCCGCTTTAGTGAGTGTGGCTCCATTATGTTGGATTTTGTAGATTTTTTATTGTTTTCTCTTTTTCTTAGTCAACGAATGAAAATACTTTGTGTTTTTTTCCCCCTCCTCAAGCCACTTACAAGCCGCCTTCTGTTTCCAGTAGCTTTCTTCAACAGATAAAGCAAATGTAAGCTCAGCTGTTGCTTTATTCATTGCAATGCGATTCTCATCAGAAGGGTCCCCATTGTAGGCTTATTCCATTACCTTGAATCCTTGTTCAGCATCCGTGATATTTTGAAAAATATTCCCAAAACTTCGGTGTTCCACAATTTCAGAGCCGCTTTAATCTGGTGGAGCTTCTGTTGGATAGCAAACATTCCTTGGCCATGGATAGGATGTTGCCATGAAGAGGTCACACAGCGCTTGAAGTCGTGGTGCTTAGTCCACATGTTCTGGAAATGGAAGGGTGTGGGACCTGTCTTTATTTCTTGTTTGACCGTGAGAAGGAGCGGGTAATGATCCGAAACGTTCCTTGTGAGGTGCTGAATACGAGATAGGGGGAATGCTTGGGTGCTCGTGTGAGAGAATAAGAACCTATCAAGATGTTGCCAAAGTCTGTTCCTAGACCAAGTAAATTCAGAACCCTCGAATCCCGCATCCTGAAGACCACAGTCCATCATCATCCAAAGTCCTCCATCGTTCTAATTTTTGGAGCAGCGCTTTCTTTTCTTTCACTATAGTACAGAACAGTGTTGAAATCACCACCAAGGATCCAAGATTCTTTTCCCTCGTTGATGTTTCTGAGCGCATCTCACAATTCTCGTCTTTCTGCTCTGGTGTGTTTAGCATATACCCAAGTGCACAAAATTCCATTTGGCGAAAAGTCTAAAAAGATACGAAGGTACAGAAATTGCTCTTGCGAGATCAAGATTTCACAGTCAAGGTCTTCTTTCATGAAGCACCAGATTTTGGAATTGGAATTACTGATGACCTTGTCAAATCCCAGTCTTCTACAGAAATATTGTTCCTCGAGTTTCACCTTTGGCTCAATAATCACAAGCATTTTCAGTTTGTGTTTCTTACAATTCCAATGCACGTGTTTTTGTTTATGGGCTTCTCCTATGCCCCGAATATTCCAAAGGAGGATCTTCATACGTAACGGGATGGGGTTGGTGGCACCACATGTTTTGATCTACTTCTAGTCAGAATTCTAGTCACTTCATGCACCTTAGGTGTGTCAAAGTCGAAACTGATGGCTGGCTGAAAATTCCTTTCACTGGATCCTGATCGTGTCTGCTTTCCTCTCACCACACAATCTTCCCTCGACGAAGACGGAGATACCAGTCTGCTTGGGTCCTTATCCTCACTGGAATGATCACTGTCAATATGCGATGATTCCTCTTCCTTTTCTTCAACGAGTTTGTTTTAAAAATAGTAGTAACTCTCAGGCAGTGAGAGATGTTCGTTAGCATCTTGGTTAAAAGTATAGGTCTCTAGTTGATTTCTAGCGATTCCCGGATCATCATTACCTTGTTGTTGATCAGGTTGATACGTTTCGAGCACTTGCTCCACATTCTCCTCAATAAGCATAGCAAAGGGGTTGGGGAAAAGGGAATAAGAGCAACACATTGGAGGGGAGTCTCCTTTTTTACCCCCTAACAATGCCCAACAGTATCATCATCTCTACATTCCTCAACTTCAAAATAAAACTCATGCACATTACATAGACTTGATCCATTTCTATCATAAACCACATGCATATTATCGATGGTATCATTACCAGCAGTTAATATCTCATCATTATCAACATGTAAATTAGTCTCGTTGATAGCCAAAGATTGGGGTTCAACATGAGGTACCTGGATATACGAGCATTCGCCTCTCTCCATCCGTTTGCTACTCGTTTCCCCCTTTGCATCAAGCGTTTGTTTGGCAGGTGTGTTGGTAGCTTCTTTCCATCTCTTTTCCTTGCCTTTCCCATCCATTGCAGCAATAAATTCCTTCCTCTCCTCATTTCAACGACGAGATGCTGGTTTCGGGTTGTTTCCTTTGGAGTAGCATTCCGATTCTTGGTGGCCGACATGTTTACACAAATTACAGTATTTCGGCACTTGTTCATACTCAACTTTCTGTACGATCGAAATACCATTAATCTGGATATCAAATTCCTGAACAAGTGGTGTAAGCAAATCAATTTCAATGCATACTTTGGCTTTTGAAAGCTTAGATTGGTTGAAAGTGAAGTCATCAATTTGCAGTGGCATTCCAACCATACTAGGAACTGCATAGAGGGTGTCCTTGTCGAATAAGTGAGCTGGGAGTTCAGGGAAGCTAATCCATATCGGAACAACGGAGGATTCTTGAGCTGGAGTAAATGTAGGGGTCCATTTAAAAACCTGCATCGGTTTATATATACCAAATCATCTCAACCAGAGACGTGAAAAATCCCTTTCATTCGACATGGATATGAGAACATGTTTAGCATTGATCATACTGACCGTAAAAGCTTCTTGGATTCCAAGCCCAGCCACCAGTCGGTGAAGACATTGCGGTGCTCTATGTGAGAATTTACCGACAAGGGCAAATCTATAAGCTGCTGCAAAAGAGAGTGTTTCCATATCAGAAAAGATGAGGGTCTGTCGCCCATCAAGTGTGGCCTGTTTGCCAACATCAACTGGTTTTGAATTGGCAAGAAAAAATTTTTGGAGGTTCGACACATTAGAAGCACGGGTGCGGTGTAACGAAGGATTTGACAGTGCTTCAGCGAATGATTTGGAGGGTGGTGGGGTTGGTTGTGCTTCAGCAACGGTGGGGAATTTCTGGTCCGACCAGTGGGTAGATTCAGAGGAGTTGACTTGGTCCATTGTAGCTTTGAGTGTAGGAAAGTCAACCGAGTTAGGGGCCATCACTCTTGTCGGAGCATTGCCCAAATCTAAACCGATGGATGTGTTCTCCATGTGATGACGATCACGACGGTGGTTCTCCGCGCTCCAATGGCTATCGTTTGGCGGAGAAACGATGGAGAGAAGCTGGCTGCGAAGGGAAACAAGCGGAGAACTACGAACGCGTCAATTTAAGCACCGACTTGATGAAAATGGAAGAAATTGGTCTCTTTAGAATCACAAGAACGAGATGAATCAACCCATAGTGGTCCGCGACCGTGGTTCGTCTGATCGCCAGAGAATTGACGGGAAAGGACTTTGCCGTTCAATTTAAAAGCCCAATCGATGTGGTTGCCGAAATTTGAAATTCTGAGAGGGCTTTTGTTCGCCATGGAGAAAGGAATCAAACGGTGTATGTGGTGGCCAACAATTTTCAGTGACGGCGGCGAATTTCTAAAGAGAAGGTCGCGGCGGAACTGGTGCAATTTGGGGGAGATTTCCGAGATTTTGGGTGGCGATTGGCGGCGCGTTAGGACGTTTCTGGGGACACGCATGCCGTGGTTGGGAATAGGAGTCGGTCTATGGTGCGCGTGTTCAGTCACTCGCCGGAAAAATTTTCTGGCGTCGGAGCTGCGGTGGAGCCGGCAGCGGGCAGTCTGCTGGTGGAGGTGGTTTGGCTGAACAATGAGTGGTTTGGTGGTAGAATTTTAGGTTTAGGGTCTTTTTTTTCTTTTTTTTTTAATAAAAGCACCCGAGGCTGGGGTAGGCTTTTTGGGGTCCCCGTCCCATCTTCATTTAAAAAGAACAACAGGTAGCATTACAGAATAAAACAATGAAATACAAAAGGAGGAGTACTACTCCTTTACATTGCCACATGAAAACAAGTGTTTTTTTTTTTTTGGTACTTCTGATGGAAATGCTCTCCTTCCTCTGTGTCAAGCGGGTTGCGGTTCAGGTGGCATACCGGATCCCAAATTTTAATCGGGTGTGGGCTAACCGGAGTGACATCATCCTCTCCCTGTGATTCATCAGTATCGTCCCAAGCCTTCAATTCTCCAGCGACCACTCCAAAATGTGACAAAATTTTGAAGAGTTTGATCTGGTTTTTCCTCCTTTGGCCTTCCAATCTTATTTTGTCAACTGACTGCATTTCCATGCCCCCAGTAGGAAAATACTTATCACAAACAACAGGGTTATTGGAGTCGCAGCAAACATCAGGAATGGATTCATCCATTTCATCACACTTAGCAATATTTTCAATATCATGGTTATCATCGTGTGCAGTGCAGATATTATCTTCAACATGCAAATCAGTCTCCACTTTTGAACTACAATTATCATCCGATGTCTTGATTTCAACATTGTCGTTACCATGTTTACCACTATCAACATTATCATTAAAGTGGTTAGTAGAGTACCTGCTTGTTGGGACAGACTTGGAGCATTCACCTCTCTCAAATGCCTTAGCTGTCTCAGGCACCGGTTGTTCCTCTGTTGCCATTTTCTCCTTTCCTTTCGATTGATTGGCCCTTGGAGGGGGGAGGGGGGCATTGCCCATTGTGTAGCGCTCCAAGCTGTCGTGGCCGACATGTTTGCAAAGGTTGCAGTGTTTTTGAACTTGCTCATATTCCACTTTCTGATGAATTGTGACTCAATTGATCTGTAGGTTAAAGACCTCCACGAGCGGCTTTGTAAGGTCAATCTCAATGCCAACTCTAGCTTTAGAGAGGTTAGACTGATTGAAAGTGCAGACATCGATTTGAAGTGGTGTTCCTATCATGTTTGCGACCGCAAATAGGGCATTCTTATGAAATAAATGAGCTAGAAGTTCAGAAAAACATACCCAAATCGGAATAGTAGAGGATTCTTGAGCCGTTGTGAATGTCGGTGTCCATTTGAATACCCGCATTGGAAATCCTTGAATATGCCAAATTCTTCTCAGCCACAGATAAGAAAAATCAGATTCGTTGGAGAGACAAATAAGCACATGTTTGGCATTGATCATACTGACGGTAAACGCACCTTTGACTCCAAGTTCGGCAATGAGGCAATGCAAGTGTCGATATTGTGACAAGTGCCAATCGGAAGGGAGCTGCAAGGGATTCGGTCTCCGCATCTGTGAACACCAATATAGGACCCTTCTCGTCAGTGAAGACTGCACCGACAGAGGGCGGTGGCGAGTCTGCCAGAAAATATTTGTGAGATGCCTTTTGTGCGGTTTTTGAGGCTTGTGAAGGAGGAACAACTTCAGCAAACGTCCTTTCAGAAGGTTTCTGTGTCGGATACTGAGATGGTTGTTGTTTTTGCACGCTGACCGGCTGAGTTGATCGAGTCAACTCGGTCAAACCAGAGTCAACCAGAGTCAACCCAATCAACGATGGAAGAGCCCATTTCAGTCGTTGCTGTGGCCGTCTTTTCAGAGTCTCCGATGGTGAAAACTGACCAGACAGGAAGCTATGCCAAGAAGAGGCAGTTCCAATGGTGTTTCTCCGGCAGCGAAAGGCCGTCGGACGGCGGCAAAACGGAGGTGCGACGCCGCGAATGCGAAAATGAGGAGATCTCTTCACACAGTTCATGAAATTCGATTGGGCTAGTCTCAAACGACTCACAATGAAGAGGGGAAGTGAACGGTAGTGGTCCGCAGTCGTGTGGTGGCGTGAAAGTGGAGAAATCGGCTACAGAGTGTGGGTTCACGGCGGACAACGATCGACAGCTTCAAATGGACATAACTTTGCGCTTAGTTGATGGAAATTCATGAAACTGGTACCATTAGAATCGCAATGAGCAGACGAGTCTAACGGTACCTATCCACGATCGTGGGACGGTGTGACGGCAGACCGTGGGTTAAGGACGGACGACAATCGTGAGCTTCAAATGGACGGATCTTTGCTCTCAGTTGATGAAAATTGATGAAACAGGTCTCATTAGAACCGCAATGAGCAGGCAAGTCTAACGGTACCAGTCCTCGATCGTGGGTCGTCCTGTAGCCAGCGAATCGACGCGATTTGTCCATGGCAGTCGATTCAAAAGCCCATTCGTAATCGTGGTCCAATCACGAAATTGATTGAGGGGAAATATTCTACACAACAAGGCGGTTCAAATGGTGTAGATCTTGGCTGGCAACTTGCCGGGACGGCGTCGAAAACTTAGAGTGAAGTTTTCGGCGACTTTTGAGGCGAAATCTGCAATTTTCAAACGGCCGGTGCCGGAGCGTCCGACGGAGATTCAAGCGACGTGCACCATGGTTGGACATAGCTCGACGTGACGAGTCTGATGGTGGTGGCTGTGTCCTGAGACGCGCCGGTGAGAAATTCCGACTGGCAACTGGTGGAGGCACGGGGGCACCGCCGCAATGGAGGCGGTGTCGAGCTGTCTGTTGGTGGTGGTGGTGAGGCTGAAAAAGTGGTGGTTTGGTGGTGGTGGGTGGTCGAAGCTCAAGTGTGTCTCCAGGGTTTAGGGTTTGGGGTTTGGGGTTTGGTGTTTGGGGTTTGGGGTTTGGGGCTTGGGGTTTTGGGTTCCGGGATTAGGGTTCAGGGTTTAGGGTTTAGGTTTAGAGTTTAGGTTTTTTTTTTGTTTTTTTTTTGGCCCTTCAAGTATCATTTGGTTGAAAAATACTCAGGGATACATAAGAGTATGGAATTGGACAGATCATACAAATAGAATAATTGTCCTAACATTATTTGGACTTAGGGTTTAGGGTTTAGGTTTTGGGGTTTTGGGTTTAGGCTTTAGGATTTCGGGTTTGGGGTTAGGGTTTTAGGGGTTTAGGGTTTTAGGAATTTAGGTTTTAGGGTTTGGGGTTTGGGGTTTGGTTTAGGGTTTTGGGTTTAGGGTTCAGGGTTTAGGGTTTAGGAGTTTGGGTTTTAGGGGTTTAGGGATTTAGGTTTTACGGGTTTGGGTTTAGGGTTTAGGGTGTAGGGTGTACAATTTAGGATTTTTTTTTCTTTGGTCAAAACACCCGAAGGTGGGGGAGGTTTATCGGGGTCCCCATCCCATCTTCATTAATAAGTACCAACAGAAAGTATTACAAAAAACACAAGAAAACATAAAGGGAGGAGTACTGCTCCTTTACGTGAAACAATAAAAAGTTTAAAGGAACTAAGCGGTTGCAATGACACAGCATCGAAATTGCCTGATACGGCGTCTGTTTTTTTCTAGCGGGGTTGGAGAGGGAACAAGGAACTACTCTCCTTCCTCTTAATCAGCCGGATTACGGTTGAGCGAGCAAACTTGATCCTAAATCTTCAACATTAAAGTGGTTAGTAGAGTACCTGCTTGTTGGAATAGACATAGAGCATTCACCTCTCTCAAATGCCTTAGCTGTCTCAGGCACCGGCTGTTCCTCTGTTGCCATTTTCTCCTTTCCTTTCAATTGCTTGGCCCTTGGAGGGGGGCGGGGGGCATTGCCCATTGTGTAGCGGTCCAAGCTGTCGTGGCCGACATGTTTGCAAAGGTTGTAGTGTTTTGGAACTTGCTCATATTCCACTTTCTGATGAATTGTGATTCCATTGATCTGTACGTTAAAGACCTCCACGAGCGGCTTTGTAAGGTCAATCTCAATGCCAACTCTAGCTTTAGAGAGCTTAGACTGATTGAAAGTGCAGTCATCGATTTGAAGTGGTGTTCCTATCATGTTTGCGACCGCAAATAGGGCATTCTTATGAAACAAATGAGCTGGAAGTTCAGGAAAACATACCCAAACCGGAATAATAGAGGATTCTTGAGCTGGTGTGAATGTCGGTGTCCATTTGAATACCCGCATTGGAAATCCTTGAATGTGCCAAATTCTTCTTAGCCACAGATAAGAGAAATCAGATTCGTTGGAGAGACAAATAAGCACATGTTTGGCATTGATCATACTGACGCTAAAAATGCACCTTTGACTACAAGTTCGGCAATGAGGCGATGCAAGTGTCGATATTGCGGTTTTTCATGCGAAAGTTTCCCAACAAGTGCCAATCGGAAGGGAGTTGCAAGGGCTTCAGTCTCCGCATCTGTGAACACCAATGTAGGACTCTTCTCGTCAGTGAAGACTGCACCGACAGAGGGCGGTGGCAAGTCTGCTAGAAAATATTTGTGAGACGCCTTTTGGGCGGTTTTTGAGGTTTGTGAAGGAGCAACAACTTCAGCAAATGTTCTTTCCGGAGGTTTCTGTGTTGGATACTGAGATGGTTGCTGTTTTTGCACGCTGACCGGCTGAGTTGACCGAGTCAACTCGGTCAAACCAGAGTCAACCCGATCAACGGTGGAAGAGCCCATTTTAGTCATTGCTGTAGTCGTCTTTTCAGAGTCTCCGATGGCGAAAACTTACCAGACAGGAAGCTGTGCCAAGAAGAGGCGGTTCCAGTGGTGTTTCTCTAGCAGCGAACGGCCGTCGGACGGCGGCAAAATGGAGGTGCGACGCCGTGAATGTGAAAATGGGGAGATCTCTTCACACAGTTGATGAAATTTGATGGGACTGGTCTCAAACGACTCACAATGAAGAGGGGAAGTGAACGGTGGTGGTCTGCGATCTTGTGGTGGCATGACAGCGGAGAAATCGGCTGCGGAGTGTGGGTTCACGGCGGACAACGACCGTCAGCTTCAAATGGACATAACTTTGTGCCTAGTTGATGAAAATTCATGAAACTGGTACCATTAGAACCGCAATGAGTAGACGAGTCTGACGGTACCTATCCACGATCATGGGACGGTGTGACGGCGGACCGTGGGTTCATGGTGGACGGCAATCGTGAGCTTCAAATGGACGGATGTTTGCTCTCGGTTGATGAAAATTGATGAAACAGGTCTCATTAGAACCGCAATGAGCAGGCGAGTCTAATGGTACCAGTCCTCGATCGTGGGTCTTCCTGTAGCCAGCGAATCGACGCGATTTGTCCGTGGCAGTTGATTCAAAAGTCCATTCGTAATCGTCGTCCAATCACAAAATTGATTGAGGAAAAATGTTCTACTCAACAAGGCGGTTCAAATGGTGTAGATCTTGGCTGGCAACTTGCCGGGACGGCACCGAAAACATAGAGAGAAGTTTTCGGCGACTTTTGAGGCGAAATCTGCAATTTTCAATCGGCCGGTGCCGGCACGTCCGGCGGAGATTCAAGCGACGCGCACCATGGTTGAACAAAGCTCTACGAGACGAGTCTGACGGTGGTGGCTGTGTCCTAAGATGCACCGGTGAGAAATTCCGACTAACAACTGGTGGCGGCACCGCCGCGATGGAGGTGGTGTCAAGCTGTCTATTGGTGGTGGTGGTGAGGCTGAAAGAGTGGTGGTTTGGTGGTGGTGGGTGGTGGAAGTGCAAGTGTGTGGGAAGCTCAAGTGTGTGTCCAGGGTTTTTTTTTTTTTAAGAAATAGGGGAATTGTCAGGATCCCCATCCCTTCTAGATAACAATAAAAATGTACTTAACGTTTTGTACATAAAATTCAAACCCACAAAAAATATCAAGAAAGAACCCCAAAAATAGTGTTTGGGCTATACAAAAAGAAGCCCAAAAATCTTGGCAGCTGCAAAATGAAATTTCAATGTCAAATTGCCCAATTGGATTGGAGGCCCGGTTTTAAGCTCCCGCAGAGGTAGCCTGCGAGGTGGTCTAGAAAGAGCCCAATGCAGCAGTGCTTGGTTTAGCCTAGTATCACAGTCCAGTAGCAGTGCAGCCCAGTGAAGCCAGTCTGCCTCCTCCGTCCAGAATGCATGCGGCCCAGTGTGAGCGCAGCCCACTTGCAATGCACAGTCCAACAAGTATACAATCAGGTGGTGCAGCCCAAAGAGTTGGACGGTCCAGTGTTTAGGGTTTAGGGTTTGGGGTTTGGGGTTTGGGGCTTGGGGTTTCGGGTTTCAAGTTTAGGGTTCAGGGTTTAGGGTTAAGGGTTTAGGGTTTGGGATTTTGGGTTTAGGGTTTAGGGTTTAGGGGTTAGGGTTTTAGGGGTTTAGGGTTTTAGGAATTTAGGTTTTAGGGTTTGGGGTTTGGGGTTTGGTTTAGGGTTTTGGGATTAGGGTTTAGGAGTTAGGGTTTTAGGGATTTAGGTTTTAGGGTGTAGGGTGTAGGGTTTAGGATTTTTTTTTCTTTGGTCAAAACACCCGAAGGTAGGGGAGGCTTATCAGGCTCCCCATCCCATTTTCATTAAAAAGTAACAACAGAAAGCATTACAAAAACAGCAAGAAAGCATAAAGTGGTGGAAACGCTTCTTTCTTCCATATTTTGGACCTTAGCTCCATGGAACAATATGTTACTGCTGAAACACGGAAGAATTGAAATCTTAGATCAAAACACTATGTATGGATGGTATGAACTGCCCAAACAAGAATTCTTGAACAGCGAACAACCAGTTCAGATATTCACGACCAAGAAGTACTGGATTCTCTTTCGGATAGGCCCTGAAAGGAGAAGGAAGGGTGGAATGCCAACAGACGTCTATTATTGAATTGACCCGACCCGATCCGTTTTGGGAACGTCCAGTGCCAAAGTCACTGAATGGGTAAGTCGCCAATCCCTGGACTATGTAATGTACTTTATCCGCTGGGTGACGGGCGGGCATTTTACCAGAGGTTTCTAATCTACCCTTGTGTGATTCCTGTTGAAGCATATACTCTGGGGTGGGTGTAGGGCGGACGATTTTAAAGCAGACTCCCCGTTCATTAGATAGAGAAGATCACCAAGATTTCGTGATCCGCTGCCGAACTTATTCCAATTCCAAGAGCTCGGATCGAATCGGTATTGTACTACTCCTTTATATTGTGAAACAATAAAAAGTTTAAAGGAACTAAGCGGTTGCAATGGCACAACATCAAAATTGCCTGATATGACGTCTGTTTTTTTTCTGGCAGGGTTGGAGAGGGAACAAGCAACTACTCTCCTTCCTCTGAATCAGCCGGATTACGGTTGAGCGAGCAAATTTGATCCTAAATCTTCAACGTGTGTGGGCTAACCGGATTGACATCATCGTCTTCCCCTTCTGATTCATCGGTGTCATCCCAAACCCTCAGTTGTCGAGCAACCACTCCAAAATATTTCAAACTTTTGAAGAGTTTAAAGGCCTGTTGAAGGTTAATCTATTTCTTCCTCGTTTGGATTTCCACCCCCCTGATAGGAAAATACACAGCACCAACAACAAAATTATCGGCAGGCAAATCAGTCTCCACAATATGTTCCACAGCACCAACAATAAGATTATCGGCAGGCAAATCACCGATTTTTCCAACCTCATAGGGAATATTAACTTCATCAACAGGAACAAAATTTTCATTCACGCAAGTTATAGTTTCAGTTTGGTGCTCAGTGTCGTACCTAGTGTCCTTTGCAGATTGTAGCTGCTTTGGCTGGTCCATTGTCTTTGAACTCTCACCAATTTCCTATACAACTGCTTTGCCCGCTCCACTTCCACAACAACCCTCTTCCTTGGCTTCCCGGGAGGTGACTTGGGAGCATTGCCTTTCGAATAACATTCTGAGTCATGATGCCCAACATGTTTGCCTAAGGAGCAGTAGTGTGGGATTTGTTCGTAATCAATACGCTGTAAAATAGTGGCCCCACAAATCTGAATTTGAAACTTTTCAAGGTGTGGTTTGAGGAGGTCCAATTCAATGCATGCCCGTGCCTTGGAGAGCTTGGACTGATTGAGTATAGCGTCGTCAATCTGTAAAGGGGTTCTGATCATGCTAGCCACCGTGAGTAGGAGTTCCTTGCAGACAAATGTTCTGGCAGCTCCAGGAAACTAACCCAAACCGGAATAATTGATGACTCCTATGACGGCTTGAAAGTAGGAGTCCACTTGAAGACGCGCATTGGGTACACCTGAATAAACCAAATACGCCGAAGCCACATGCGAGAATAGTCTGCTTCACAGGATAGGGAAATTAAGACATTTTTGTTGTTCAACATACTAACAGTGAATTTATTTTTGATGCTAGTTCCAACGATCAGTTTGTGCAGAATGTTGTACGAGGGTGCTCCATGCGAAAATTTGCCAACGAGGGCAAATCTAAATGGAGTTGCAAGAACTTCGGTCTCGGCATCTGCGAACAGCAGTGTTGGACCTCTCTTGCCACTCAAAATTGTACCGATAGCTGGCGGTGGTGAACCCGCAAGAATATATTTGTGGGATGCCGTATTTGCAGTTTTTGAGGCCCGAGATGGGGCAACAACGTCAGTGAATGTTTTCTTTGAAAGGTTCGGCATCGGAATCGAGGAAGGCGGCTGCTGAAACTGTTCATTGACGGAGTTGACCGGGTCAACTCTATCAAAGGTGGGTTGACTTAGTGAGTTGACCGAGTCAATTCGGTCAACAAAGGCTCACTGGTGCCGGTTGCCGGAGCTTCGATATTGATTTTTGGGCAGATGGGAACCTTCGCCATGACGAGGCGACTGCAATGGTGTGGCTCCGCCAGTGAACCAACAACGGACGACGATGATCACACGAACGGGAGAATTGCAAGATCTCGGCACACAAGTGATGAAACTTGACGAAACTGGTCCCAATTGACTCGCTTGAGGAGAGGATTCCAATCGTGGTGGTACGCGATCGTGGGTCGTCGTGACGGCGGCGAAGCGACGGTGGAAGGGAGCGACGGTTGAGGAGTTAGCCCATCGTCGTGCGTGCATGAAACCTCAAACTGTTTGAGGGGAATTGTAGTACTCATCGAGGTGATTCCAACGGTGTAAAGCACGCCCGGTAACTCGCTTGGAAATGGCTGGATTTTTAGAGAGAATTCGCCGGCAAAAAGGGGGGTGAAAACGGCGTGATTCAGAGGACTTTGGAGGGTGCGTCCGGCGTCCGTTCACTGCACGACCAGCATGGTTGTGACGGTCTTCAAAAGGCGCATCCAATGGTGGTGCACGTGTGAAGCTACGCGCCCGTCGAAATTTTCGGCGGCCAGCCGGCGACGCCGCGTGGAGGAGGAGGTGGGCTATCTGTTGGTGGTGGTGGTGAGGCTGAAAGAGTGGTGGTTTGGTGGTGGTGGGTAGTGTGTTAAATCTCATACACTTATAGTGAGAAGTTGAGAGAATTTGGCCAAGTGCACAATGGTTTTGGTTTAGGGTTTAGGGTTTAGGGGTTTATTTTTTATGGGATAAATAAGAGATGAAAATGAAATTGAGACCAACACTTTCCCCATTCGTGTTCATAATATCGGGCTAAAGATGTATTAATTAACAAATATATATAGGAAAAAGGGAAGCACAAACTAGTATTTACTGATACAACACTGCCATGACAGCAGATGAACTAAATTAGAGCTGAACTCATGGCCATTCTTTGGGCTCAAGTGCGGCAATTTCTTTAACGACTTGAGCTTTATCTGCCTCAAACTGTTCATCCTCTTTGTTTGTCTTAAAATCAGCAAAGAGGCGTATAAGCTTGATTCTATTCGTCACAAGGATACCAACAATGTCCGAGGGCTTATGCTGATTAGCAGTAAATAACTTAAAAACATGAAATGCTTCGATCTGAATACTCTTGCTCGACTCTCTAAGAAGATTCATGAGGATCCTCAAGTTGTTCCTCGAGCAAACATATCGAGTCATTATAGGTGAATTTGAACGATCCAACAAGATATCTCCCAACAGCTTGACAGCTTACCTTCTGGTGATGTAGTTAGTAGATTCAAGCAACTTCGAGTTATACTCTGCAAAGAACAAATCATAATTTTTGGAAAGAAATTCAGCTACAGTTGACTTGTGCCTATTAAATAGTTCCTTGAAAGTGGCAGGAGCATCTGAAGCAATGTCAAAATTCGGGAGTTGTATATAATCAAAAAATTTCTTCATATGCTCTGATTCAAAAACGTACCTCGCGACACTTTGGTGGCATATGCATTCCCTTAACATTGCACTATAGTGTAATGCAAGATCAGTATTCTCGTAACCTGCTACCAAGATATCCATGAGATCTATGTTTGATAGGGATATAATGAATATACCTAAAATATCTATAATGAGAAGCCTTTTAGTTCTTTTGATCAGGATCCGCGTCTTTCCGTCGACAGGGTCAGGTTCAACCTGACCCGGACCTGAATAACCCTTCTGAAGACATAGGCAACGCCAGCCGTCCGATCATGGGCGTGAGCTAGCCGGATGAAGCCACGTGGCATGTTCAACAGTACCCGGCTATGCCATATAAATACCCCGAGATGCCAAATTACGAGGTAATTAATACTAATTCCATTCGATCCGCATCTTTAATCGCACACATTTGCCTCGATCAACCTAACCTGAGCGTTGGGGGGTCGTTATCGAGGAGGTACCCGACGAGCTCACTTTGCTTGTCTATTCTCAGGGACCCAACACTCGATCTTGGTGGATTTGGCCAGCTGTCGTGAGGTCGCTCATGCAGATCGCCGTTTTCGACCAGGATCAGTTGGCGCTGTCTGTGGGAAACGCCTGAGAATCGCCAGTGACATGCAAGGTTCCTCGAGGAGAAACGCTGGAGAGGAGGAAACACCTAGGGAGGGGGAAGGATCGATGGTACATTTGACCAAGGACGAATTACAGCGAATGATCGAAGAAGCGAGCAAAAATGCCATAGTAGAGTACGAGAGGAGGACGACAATCCCGGTAGAAAAGGAGACCACGAGGAGACAGCTGTTCGAGAATAGGCCCAGAGAGAATCCAGAGAACGGAGCGAACAGGAATACCGAAGCAAAAGACAGATTTCTGAAGCACGTTCAAGCAGTCAGGCTCGCACCAAAGCAAGAGAGCCAGTTCTATCCCGAGTAGAGGTAGAAAGCCTAGGAAAGCAAATACAACTCCTGGGCAAGCAAATTGACGAGTTAAAAAAGCGAGGGGAGATCGTTGCTCATAACCAAAATTCCCCGTTCAGTAACGATATATTGGTACAGGTGGTGGAACCGGGATTCAGAGTGCCTGACTTGCGAAGGTATGACGGAACGAAAGATCCTCATGAGCATGTCGTTGCGTTCGAAATGGTGATGAACTTATATGGACAGCTGGGTCCCATAATGGCAAAACTGTTCGCCACTACCCTTACGGGGAAAGCGCAAGAATGGTTCACCAGTGGACAGTGGAGCAATGAATGACCCGATGGTCATCAATCTGGACATTGCAAATTTCACTGTCCACAAAGTACTAGTCGACAGTGGAAGCTCGGCGGATATAATATTCAAAAGTGTCGTTGATAAGATGGGGTTGGAAAATGCTCGACTGGAGCCGGTGAAAACTCCACTCATCGGATTCGGTGGAAGTGAAGTGGCGTCACTGGGCGTGATTGGACTGCCGGTATCCATGGATGAAGAACCTAAATGCAAAACTTTGATGGTGAAGTTCTTGGTGGTCGATACTCCATTTGCTTACAACGTAATTCTCGGCAGACCGGGCCTAAACTTATTTCGAGCAGTCATCTCCACGTATCATATGAAGATAAAGTTCCCTACGGAGAATGGAATAGGAGAAGTGGCTTGCAACCAGAAAGAGGCTAGGAAGTGTTATAAGTTGTGGCTGAAGAGGGAGTCAGGTCAGAAGAAAAGGAAAGTCGGAGAGGATGCTGAACCTCGACCATACGAAACTGAGCATATGAAACCTATGACAAATACAAGACTGTGCAGCTCGTACAAGACGAGCAAGGAAAAACGACCAAGGTAGGAGCGAACATGGGAGATAAGGAGATGGCCATGATCGAATTTTTGAGAAGACATGTGGATATGTTTGCTTGGAGCCCATTTGATTTTACAGGTATCAACCCTGAAGTAATCGTGCATAGGCTGAACGTCGACCCTGTTGTGCGACCGGTACAATAGAAGAAGAGGTCGTTTGGGAGCGATAAGAATGAGATCATAAAGCAGGAAGTGGACAAGTTGCTCAAAGCCAGGTACGTATATGAAATTCAATATACTGATTGGCTTTCTAATGTGGTGCTGGTCCCCAAAGCCTCGGGGAAATGGCGGATGTGTGTGGACTTTATCGATCTGAACAAGGCTTGCCCCAAAGATCCCTACCCCTTGCCACAGATCAATGTCATGGTGGACTCAACAGCTGGGTTTGAAACGTTCTCAATGATGGATGTCTACCACGGATACCATCAGATTTACATGGCCAAAGAAGACAGAGATAAGACCTCATTCATTACGGACAAAGGGATTTATTGTTATAGCATGATGCCTTTTGGTCTAAAGAATGCAGGTGTGACCTACCAGCTGCTGGTGAACAAGTTGTTCGGCGATCTGATATGAAAAACCATGGAAGTCTACGTTGATGATATGCTGATCAACAGCAAGAGGTAGCAAGATCATCTCGAGCACCTCGAACAAGCGTTTAGCATAATGAGATCGTACGGGAGGAAGCTGAATCCGGATAAATGTACCTTTGGAGTAGGGGGAGGAAAATTCTTGGGGTACATGGTCAGCAAACGAGGGATTGTAGCTAACCCAGAGAAAATTCAGGCCATCATGAGCTTGTGATTGCCAACCACGGTCAAGAAAGTACAGAAGTTAACAGGTAAGATCGCCTCCCTTTCTTTAAAGTTCTGAGGAAGACCAAGAACTTCGAATGGAGCGAAGAGAGTGAGAGGGCACTATAAGAATTGAAAGAGTATCTGACAAAACCCCTCTTGCTGGCTAACCCGAAAGAAGAAGAAATGCTATTTTTGTACTTAGCTGTGTCAGAAAACGCAGTCAGCTCCGTGTTAGTGCGGGACGAAAGAGGAAGCCAAAATCCGGTATACTACGTTAGCAAGATGCTTCAGGATGCAAAGTCAAGGTATTTGGAGATGGAGAAACTAGCACTCACCTTGGTTGTCACAGCTCAAAAATTGCGACCCTTTTCAATCGCATAAAGTGGTGGTACTGACGAATCATCCTTTAAAACACGTGATGTCGCAACCTGAAGCTTCTGGGAGGATGATCAAGTGGGCCGTCAAATTGGGACAGTATGATATTGATTATCAACCCAGGGTCACACAGAAGGCTCAAGTTCTAGCGAACTTTATGACAGAGTTATCCAGTGATCTCGGACTACCCCAGGCTGTTGAGGGACATAGTTGCAAATGGATGCTGCATGTGGACGGATCATCGAATGCTAGTAATAGAGGAGCGGGCATATTGATCCAAGGGCCGAAGGAAGTGGAGATCGAAGTAGCGGCCCTTCTATCTTTCCCGGTCACCAATAATGAAGCCGAGTATGAAGCACTTATTTTGCGGTTGGAGCTTGCCTACGAAGCCGGATCCAGAGATTTAGAAGTTTTTACGGACTCCCAATTGATTGCATTACAAATCGAAGGGACCTATGAGACGAGAGAAAAGACGATAACATCATATCGAGAAATTGTCAAGAGATAGATGGGTAAGTTTAATAAGTGTTCTATCTTGCAGGTGCCCAGGACAGAAAACGATAAAACAGACGCGTTCTCTAAATTCGGAGCAACAATGTCAGGGATCAAAGATCGCAAAATAACTGCCTTAGTACGAGAACGATCAACCATCTTGGATAAAGGGGAGGTGCAAATGGTCTCGGAGGTCGAATCGTGGAAAGATGAAATCATTAAGTACCTGGAGGACGACATCTTGTCTTCTGATCCAGTTGCATCGAAGAGAGTGAAATTTCGAACTGCACGATTCACCTTAATATCTGGTCAGTTATATAAGCGAATAGTTGAGGGCCCTCTTTTGAAATGCTTGGATAAGAAAAGAGCTGATTACGTGATGCGTGAAATCCATTAGGGAAGCTGCGAGAACCATTCAGGTGTGAGATCGCTAGCACAAAAAGTCATATGACAAGGATATTTCTGACCTACAATGGTAGAAGACAAGAAGGACCTGGTGAAGAAATGTGAGAGCTGTCAGAGATATGCGTTCTTGATACACCAACAGGTGACCCCCATCAAGCCGATCAAAATAGCATGCCCTTTCGACCAGTGGGGAATAGACATAATGGGACCATTCCTTATTGCGCAGGCGTAAAAGAGATTCACCATTGTTGCAGTGGAGTATTTATCCAAATGGGTTGAAGCAGAAGCTGTGGCCAAAATTTCAGGAAAAGAAGTCATCAATTTCATATGGAAGAACATCATATGCAGGTTTGGCGTCCCTAAAATCTTAATTTCTGATAATGGAACGCAATTTCAAGGCAGAAAGACCACCGAATGGTGTGAGGAGCTTAAGATCGCACAACATTTCACGGCGGTTGTGAACCCATAGGTGAATGGGCAAACGGAAGTATCTTGCAACATTTAAAGATGCGTCTTGAGAGCAAGGCGTCTTGGGTCAAAGAGTTGCCGAGAGTTCTGTGGGCTTATCGCACTACACCTCGCACAGCAACAGGTGAGACCCCGTTTTATTTAGTTTATGATACTGAAGCCATATTCCCTGCAGAAATTGGTGAAGAGTCCTAACGGGTCGCAATGTACGACCCCGAGTCAAACCAGAAAGAGCGAAGTTTTGACCTTACTGTGGTCGAAGAGAAAAGGGATGTCACGTACACCAGGATTTTGCAAGGGGTTGATGATGAAAAACCATGATCGAAAGATCCGACCGAGGCAGCTGCAAGTAGGCGACCTAGTGCTCAAAAAGGTAGAAGCGCCGAAACACGTGGGTAAGCTCAATCCCTCTTGGGAAGGCCGGTACAGAGTGATAGAGATTAGAAAGGATAGGAAGGCCAATAGTTCTTGTCTTGGTGCCTGAAAAAGGCCGATCATGTACGATTGTTATGCTTGTGAAACTCTAAAAGTCCTGTTATTCAATGCACTGGCTCAAAAATTGTGTACGTTTTCTTTTTATGTTCCTTAGTTACAGCTTATTGGACTTCTGGAATGAGAACTCTAAATGCCATCTGAAAAAGAGGCATCCAACAAGTGCGATCTAAAAAAGACGCACTCTACATGCCAACTGAAAAAAGAGGCGTTCAACAAAGTGCGATCTGAAAAAGACGCACTTTGCATGCCAATTGAAAAAGTGGCGTTCAACAAAGTGCGATCTGAAAAAGACGCACTCTGCATGCCAACTGGAAAAGAGGCGTTCAACAAAGTGCGATCTGAAAAAGATGCACTCTGCATGCTAACTGAAAAAGAGGCGCTCAATAAAGTGCGATCTGAAAAAGACGCACTCTGCATGCCAACTGAAAAAGAGGCGTTCAACAAAGTGCGATCTAAAAAAGACAACTTCTACATGCTAACTGAAAAAGAAGCGTTCAACAAAGTGCGATCTGAAAAAGACGCACTCTGCATGCTAATTGGAAAAGAGGCATTCAACAAAGTGTGATCTGAAAAAGACGCACTCTACATGCTAACTAAATGCAGGAGATATTTAAATATGTGAGTCTGAAAGTCGAGCCCAAAAGTGTTACAAAAATGAGATTACATCCAAAATTGTGTCTGTTCGGGGGTAGTACTAAAAAGGTTAGAAATACTTGATGTTGAACCCATCTTACAAAAATGACCCGAGAACTAGAAGCACCTAGCTATGGATTGGGTTCAATCTCGTCAAGCAAAACGGAGAACTCATCATCTGTAGGAGCGGGTTCTTCAGGGTACTGTTGCAGCTTCCCATCTAAGGTTATGTCCATTCGACTCCGATCAAAAGAATCTGCAAAGCCGCCTAGGGTTTCGAGTTGGGCCTCGCAAGTCCTGTAGCCCTTGTTGAAGAAGTCGGCAGATTTGATTTCAATAGCGGTTTTGAACGAGCCGGACTTCAAGAAATGATGAGCTACAGAAACTCGAGAGTTAGCGAGAGCCTGATGATGTTCTTCGAGAGTAATGCGACCAGCCTGGCCTTCTTCAATTCCTTGAGTGTGACCAGACTGTAAGCCATCTTTGCCACCTTCGATCAGCCCGGCTTCCCTGCCAGCATCGAACCCCTCCTTCTTTCGTTCGGAGAATGCAACCTCCTTGGCCTCAGTAGTTGCTGAGAGCTGGCTTCTCAGCTTTTGAACTTCTTCGATCAAGGTCTGCATCTCCTCCACGTGGGTTCGATCCATCCTGTCCTTCTCCGCTAGTTGGGCCAAGAGTTCCCCAATTCTGTCATCGGCAGCTATTTGGTTCCTACGGTAGCTTGCGCATTTCATAGATAAGCTCCGGAAAAAAGTAGCCATCTAACAAGACGAACAGAAGGCAGATGTTAAAAGCGGGCTACAAGAATGATAAAATTAAATGTTCTAAAGAGGTTACCTGCATCAGGGTGTGAGCCCCGTGTTCTTCTATCCTGGTGGGAGTGTTCACCAACAGGGAAGCCTGACCGCGAGGAAGGATGCAGGCATCGAACAGGTCCTAGGAGTCTTGCCTAGGTCCGGTGAAAAGGACTGAGCTACTAGCAGAAATATTCCAACATGGGACAAGTTGATCACTCTTCATCTCGGAGGTCGGATGTTGAGCTCCCTTCAGTTCTTCTTAGGTTTGCTCCCAGCAGGCCGAGAACCTTTCCAGTCACAGATAACTCTTACGATCCTCTTGATGATCGGACTTCTCGATAGCTTCTCTTGCCATCCTACTTTATGACTTGGTCCATCAGTTCACCTCGGGCAGAGAAGATTTGGATGACAGAGGGCTCAGTAGGGCCCTTGCCCTTATGTTCGACAGAGCTCTTGCCTTTGTGCTTGTGATGCCTCTTCCTCATTTTCGAACTCGCTCCTTCTCCGCCCTGATCGCCCAAACCTTTGCCCTGATCGACATTTTGACCTTCGCTCAGTTCGTTATCAAAGTGCAGATCTAGTTCTTCAGAATTATATCCATGAAGAGGAGTCCCCTCACTGCCAATCTGGATGGGGGCATTAGGTCTCGGGCTATGCTCGGCCTCTGGACGACCGGTGGGGACTTGAGCGCAAAGAGGCGACAGTGACATGGTTGCGGTCGCAGATGTGTCAACAGTGGGAGCGACCAATGGCTTTCCTGTTTGATTCTGGATGGCCTTCAACCGCAGGGCTAACCGGGAATTCATTACTAACTCATCTGCAAAACAAGAAAGACTTAGTTAAAATCCAAACAAAGCACATCGATAGATTGATGTCGGAATAAAAAATCACCCAGGGTCTCTTTGATGTGGAGGGGTGCTGGAGATAGACGTGCGAGCCGCAATACCTTCTCAGTTAAGAGCTTTTTCGGGTCGTACTTATAAGCCGTAAGGCTATTTATTTGGTCGCCTTCTAGCCCCCCTCCATTGGTTTTCGGTGAGGGTTTATATTTGTTCCATTCTAGGCGAAAGGGCCACACAACCCCAGGAGGAGGACGAACAAAAATGTATTTATCGCGCCAGGGGCCGACGTTCGATTTTAATGGTTCTAAATATCTACACTCCAATTTAGCAGAAAGATAGAAAAAGCCCCTGTCCCCTGATCGCTTGGAGGTGGTAAAAGAGTATAGGGACCAAAAATTGTCAAAAATGGGTTCTAAACGCAAAAATTTTATTACTATTATGAAAAGAATGATATGACTTATTGAATTAAGTGATAGCTGCATAGGTAAAAGTCCGAGCTTATGGAAAATAGCGGCTAAGGCAGAAGGCAAGGGGAATCTCAGACCGGCATCAAAGTGCTTTATAGAAAATGCACAGAAGCCTGACGGAGGTAGATGCATGCGGTCAAAAGATTTGGGAATCAGGATTTCGTAATCGTGGAGGATGAGGTAACGATCCCTAATCTTATGAATAGGAGTTTTGACTACGCTAACTACAGCTTCCCAGGGATTTCTAATCATCCTATCTTGGAATTTCTCAATAGTAGAAGAACCGGCCTGCTCGTCTAGGGCTTTCGAGACTTTTTGGGTTTTCTTGAGGATTACGAACTTTTTATTCCTCTTAGGAGATGCAACAAAGGAAGGTGCAGGGGCCTCAGTCGAGGTCGGCGAGGTCGCAAACCCGGAGTCTAAGTTAAGATTAGAACTAAAACTCGAAGACATCGTATCTTAAAAGTAGGATGGCTCGAGAAGCTGCAGGTTGTAGTCGAAATCGTATTCTGGGTATTGATCGTTGAAGCTTGAGAGTGGGATGAGTCATGTTGTTTGAATGAAGGTCTATTTATAGGCGAAGTGCTCAGGGAAACGCGCCTCTGACAGAAGCGACCGGATGATGCCACGTGGATGCGTCTCCAGCTTGATCAAATGGTCGCGACCGCTCTACTTCTTCTTAGAGCAATGTCTTGCACTTTGAATAAGTGAGGGAGTAATGATAGGGATATAATAAAAATACCTCAAATACCCTTAATGAGGGGCCTTTTAGTCCTTTTGATCAGGGTCCACGTCTTTTCGTTGACAAGGTCGGGTTCGACCTGACCCGGACCCGAATAACCCGTCTGAAGACCCAGGCAACACCAGCCGTCCGATCATGGGCGTGAGCTAGCCGGATAAAACCACGTGGCATGTTCAACAGTACCCGGCTATGCCCTATAAATACCCCGAGACGCCAAATTACGAGGTAATTAATGCTAATTCCATTCGATCCGCATCTTTAATCGCCCACATTTGCCTCGATCAACCTAACTTGAGCGTCGGGGGGTCGTTGTCGGGGAGGTACCCGACGAGCCCACTTTGCTTGTCTATTCTGAGGGACCCAACACTCGATCTTGGTGGATTTGGCCAGCTATCGTGAGCTCGCTCATTCAGATCGCCGTTTTTTACCAGGATCAGTTGGCGCCGTCTGTGGGAAACGCTTGAGAATCGCCAGTGACATGGAAGGTTTTTCGAGGAGAAATGCTAGAGAGGAGGAAACACCTAGGAAGGGGGGTGGATGGTACATTTGACCAAGGACTAATTGCAGCGAATGATCGAAGAAGCGAGCAAAAATGTCATAGTAGAGTACGAGAGGAGGACGGCAACCCCGGTAGAAAAGGAGACCACGAGGAGACAGTTGTTCAAGAATAGGGAGCCCTAGAGAGAATCCAAAGAATGGAGCGAACAGGAATACCGAAGCAAAAGACAGATTTCTGAAGCAGGTTCAAGCAGTCAGGCTCGCACCAAAGCAAGAGAGCAAGTTATATCCCGAGTAGAGGTGGAAAGCGTAGGAAAGCACATAGAACTCCTGGGCAAGCAAATTGACGAGTTAAAAAAGCGAGGGGAGATCGTTGCTCATAACAAAAATTCCCCGTTCAGTAATGATATATTGGTACTGGTGGTGGAACCGTATTCAGAGTGCCTGACTTGTGAAGGTATGATGGAACGAAAGATCCTCATGAGTATGTCGCCGCGTTCGAAATGGTGATGAACTTATATGGACAGCCGGGTCCTATAATGGTGATGAACGACTGCGACGAGGCCCGCTGCGCCGCCGCTTGATAAACACCCTCCTATTTTGGATACTTGTTTAAATCCCCCAAGTTCCTGGTTTAGGGTTTAGGGTTTAGGGTTTAGGGTTTAGGGTTTAGGGGTTAGGGTTTAGGGTTTAGGGTTTTCTTTCTTTTTTTAAGGAAATAGGGGAATTGTCGGGATCCCCATCCTTTCTAGATATCACTAAAAATAAAGTTTTGTACAAAAAATATAAACCCACAAAATATCAAGAATATCCCCAAAAACTTAGTGTTTGGGCTATGCAAAAAAGAAGCCCAAAAATCTTGGCAGCTGCAAAATGAAATATTATTGCCCAAAATGCTTATTTGAAGTGGAAGCCCGTTTTTGAAATCCAACAGAAGCAGCCCGCGAGTGGCCAGGCCTGAAGGGAATCGTGGTCGGCCCAGTCGCATAGTCCAGTAAAAGCAGTGCAGCTCAAGTCCAGCAAGCAAAAATGAGGTGGTGCAGTCCATAGAGTTGGACGGTTGCGGCCCAGCGATAATTGAAAGCCCAAGACGAACAGCCTGGAACTTTGGTGCACCCAATGGACTAGTTCTCCAGCTTGAGCGGCCCAACAGAATTGATTCCAAAAAATTGAAAATGTTCAGCCCAATTCAACAAAACAAAAAAAGCCGAATCAATGAATGAAAAAGAGACCCAATCCATAAATGATGGGTGTTCATACCAATTAAGCAAAAAAGCAAAGTAAAATAAGCCCAATTTTTGAGAATTGAAGAAAAGAATTGGAGGAAGTGAAATTGAAATTGAAATTCAAGAACAACCAATTCAAAATCCAAACATATAAGCGTCTCCTTTTTCATTCATCTCATTTTTAACTCCTCTTTCTTTCTCTGCTTTTTCCGTTTTTTTCTGCTTTTTCTTTTCTCTTTTTTTCCTTTTTTTTTTCGTATTTTCTGCTTCTTTTTTCTTGCTCATAAATTCTCTTTTTTCCTCTCATTTTCCTTTCCTGCTTTTCCTGTTTTGCCTCTCAAAATCAAGCCAACAAGGGAAAATCCCTTGTCCATCCATACTCCCAAAAAAGTGGGGAAAATAAGCTCCAAGATAAGAACAGAAAGAAAACAAGACCAACAATTGAAAAACCAAAAACATCAAACGAAAGACGTTGGGCTAATTTTGAGAAGTTGAAACGGAGTTGAAACACTTCAACTAATTGTAACCAACACAGAAAGAATTTTGCACCAAGGACTATGAAGAGTCGAGAAACTTCAATGAGATAGTTTGCTGCCAAGAAACAAAATGGGGTGTGTATAAAAATATTGTATTATGAGTGGTGATCACAATAAGATAAAAATAGTTAGTGCTCAAGTGATTGTGCAAGTGAAACAAGGCGTGCTCGTAAAGAAGGAGAGTGAGTTCAAGGTTGTGTAAGTTGAAATATGAAGTGAAGAGATGTGAGGAAAGGAGGCAAACGTTACAAGACCCCAGCTTATTGGATGACAGATTGCACAAGAGCAAACCTCTCAGTTGTTCAAGAAGGGAGAAGAGGCCAAAGAAACTCTTGAGTGTACGAGAGGTGAGTACATCAAGGTTGATCAAGGGCTGGGGATGTGCATATAGGTTCCAATAAATCCAAAGCAGTATCTGCAGCAGCAGAGTTATTTCCATAAATCTGCAGCAGAGAAACAGAAGAAATTGAGAGACTGACAATGTGGTAGGAGAGGTTAAGAGGACTCCCTGAAATTGCTTGCTGCAGTGACGAGAATGGGAGAAACAGAACAGCCGCAGCGGCAGAGAAGCTTCAGACTGATAGGCCCACTCATAAAGTGTCGGCAGCCCAGCCCAAACCAAGAAGAGAGATGCAAACCAGCCCGATACTTGGATTAAGCAGGAGTCCATTACAACTTTCACAAAGTTAGCCCAGTTATGTTTGCTTGTTAGCTATTTCATTTTCCAGAAAAATCTTAGCATTGTGGGATGACAAACACGTGTAGAGAGATCCCTTGTTGAGAGCACTAACAGTATGTAGTTGTGAGAATTGAGAGAGAATGAACAGAGAAATCAAATTGAAAACAGAAATTAGTTTCCCTGGCAGTACAATTTCATTATCTCTTCCGGCCAATCTTGTCGCCGATTGCTGTAATTCCGTCCAACAGATTAAGGACCTAACATTTGGTGCTTTCATTGCCTTCCCGTCCGCGCTCATCATGCAGACTCGTTCACAGTCCGTTCCCCAACAGCTTCAGGAATCGGTGGCGGCTCTCTCGGCTTTGGTTCAGGACCTTAAGACGACTATGGACAAGCGTCACGACTCCACTGTGGCTGCGATTTCTGCTCTCCAATGCCGATCGTCTTCTCCCCCGCCGTCGTTATTGGTTCCTTCTTCGCCACCTCTTCCTTCGGAGGTCGCCCCGGAAGCCGAACCCCTTCCTTCTCCGCCGAAAATTCACTTGCAACTGTTTGATGGTTCCAATCCTTTGGATTGGTTGTTCCATGCTGATCAGTTTTTTGCTTACTAGGCCATTCCCCCGGAGCTTCGCCTTCGTCGCATTTCTTGTTACATGAGTGGTGATGCTCTCGCGTGGTTCCAGTGGATGCATAACAATGGGACTTCTCTCGACTTGGCTGGAGTTTGTTTCTGCATTGGAGCTTCGTTTTGGGCCGTCTTCGTATGAGAATCATCGCCAAGCCTTATTTAAGCTCCGTCAATCAGGTTCCATTGTTGACTACCAACGTGAGTTTGAGCAGCTCTGTAATCGGGTTGTGGGTCTCTCCCCTGAGACTGTTTTGGATTGTTTCCTATCGGGTCTCTTGCCCGAGTTCCAGCGCGAAATGGCCATTTTTCAGCCACGTTCCATTTTGCAGGCTATTGGGCTTGCTAAACTCTTGGAGTCTAAGTTCAACGATCGCCCCTTTCTGGGTCGCGCCATGCCGGCGCCCTCGCCCCTTCCCCGGACTGCGGCCCCTCTTCTTGCCGCACCAGTTTCTGCTGTGCCACGTTCTGCCCCACCGGTGCTTCCCTCCCGTCCGGGCCTTCCCATTAAGCGCTTATCACCGGTGGAAATGCAAGCTCGTCGTGCCAAAGGCCTTTGTTTCAATTGTGATGAGAAGTTTTACTCAGGTCACCGTTGCCGCCCGAAGCAATTTTTATTGCTCCTCGCTGATGAGGACGCCCCTCCTGCTTCCTCCGCTTCTTTGGATTGTCTCGACGATGATTGCTCGTCTCCGTTGGCGAGTGAGACTCCTCCCCCACTGCTGGTTTCTCTGTTATCGTCGTCTTCTCCGACTCCTTCGCATTTTCACCTCTCTGTTCATGCGGTTTCGGGTGTGCAATCTCCTCGTACACTGTGCTTAACGGCGTACATTTAGGGTTGCCCAGTGTTGGTTCTCATTGACTCCGGAAGTTCGCATAACATACTGCAACCTCGCATTGCGCAGTTATTGGACTTGAAAGTGCATCCTATTGTTCCTTTTTCAGTTTTGGTTGGTAATGGGGCCTCCATTGGTTGCTCTGGTGTTTGTTCCGATGTGCCAATTCAATTGCAGCAGCATGCCTTCCGTATTTCCTTCTATTTTCTGCCGGTGCACAGCGCGGATGTCGTTCTTGGCGTTCAGTGGTTGCGTACTTTGGGCCCATTTGTTTCTGATTTTTTGATTCCTTCAAAGCAGTTCTACTATGATGGTTCATTGGTTGTTTTGGTTGGGGATTCGTCTATGTCGGTCTCCTTGGCGTCCTTCCCTCACTTCATGCGTTTACTTGCTCATCATTCGGTAGCATCAGTCCACGCGGTGTCCATGTTACCTGTTGAGGATGCCACCCGTTTTCCGCTGAATTCGCTGGCACTTGATGTTTCGGCAGACTTAGCTGCGCTATTGCAGCGCTATGCAGCAGTGTTGCTCTTCCGCGCGGTTTACCTCCGCCTCGGGCTCACGACCATCGCATTCACCTTGTGCCCAACGCACACCCTGTGGCTTCACGCCCCTATTGTTACCCACATTTTCAAAGGGAGGTTATGGCAACTCTTATCTCCGAGATGCTTCAGGATTGATTAATCCGGCCAAGCACTAGCCCCTATTCTTCCCCAGTTCTTTTGGTCCGAATGAAAGACGGCTCGTGCCGTTTTTATACAGACTATCGGGCCCTTAATGCTATCATGGTGAAGGGCCATTTTGCGATACCCACTATTGATGAATTGCTCGATGAGTTTCATGGCGCCGCCTACTTCTCCAAACTCGATTTGCGTTCGGGTTATCATCAAATTCGCATGTGGCCGGAGGACATCCCTAAGACGGCTTTTTGCAGTGTCGACGGCTACTACGAGTTCGTGGTCATGCCCTTTGGGTTGACCAATGCCCCTTCGACTTTTCAGTCGGCTATGAATGATTTATTCCGCCCATATTTACGTTGGTTCGTTATTATTTTCTTTGACGATATTTTGGTTTACAATCGCTCGTGGCAGGATCATCTCTAGCACTTGCAGCTTGTCCTTGAGTTCTTGTTGTCTAATGCTTATTATGCTAAATTCTCTAAATGCACTTTTGGTGTCCAACAGATAGCTTATTTGGGTCACATCGTTTCCTTGGATGGTGTTCAACCTGATGCTGACAAACTCAGTGCTATATTGCAATGGCCGGTATCTCGCAATGTGACCGAACTACGTGCTTTTCTCGGGCTAACTGGTTTTTATAGACGTTTCGTGTGGGGCTATGCCGCTATTGCCAGCCCACTGACTGATTTGCTGCGGCAAGCGACGTTCGTTTAGCCGGATACGGCCATTGCGGCTTTTATTCGCCTTAAGCTGGTTATGACTTCGCTGCCGATTCTTGCCTTGCCGGATTTTGATTCTACCTTCGATGTCACTACGGACGCTTCCACTGTGGTGGTGGGTGTTGTTCTCTCTCAACATAATCACCTATTGGCATATTTCAGTAAGAGGTTGGGCCCTTGTATGGCAATGGCTTCCGCTTATGTGCGTGAACTTTATGCGATTACCGAATCCGTTAAGAACTGGCTCCAGTACTTATTGGGTCACCCCTTTCGCATTTATACGGACCACAAGAGTATTAAGGATCTCATCACGCAACTTGTTCAAACTCCGGAACAACGCGGCTGGATTTCTAAGCTTTTGGGCTTTGACTATGAAATCCTCTACAAACCCGGTAAGGAAAATCTGGTGGCGGACGCCCTGTCTCGCATTCCGCATTCTGGCCAACTCCTATCCTTATCGGCATGCCACCCCACTGCCGCTCTTGTGACTCATTTGTAGCATTATTTTTCGGGGCATCCATCCGGCCGCAAGTTGGTGACGGAGTGCGCGGCTTTGCCTGATTATTCTTTTCGCATTGGGTTGCTGTATGTTTGTCAGAAGCTTTTTATTCCTATTGATGCAGGCGTCGTTCCGCTGTTGCTCGCAGAGTTCCACTCTTCTCCCATGGGTGGCTACTCAGGCTCTAAGGCTACCTTGGCTCGGTTGGCTGCCGCTTTTCATTTGCCTTCTATAGCTAGAGATGTCAAGTTGTTTGTTAAAGGTTGTTTGGTTTGCCAGCAGAGCGAGTCGTCCACGCAGCCGCCTTATGGTTTGCTTCAGCCCTTGCCAACGCCTGACGGGGTTTGGGAGGAAATTTCGATGGATTTTATCATGCATTTGCCTCGGTTTAACGTTAAGACGGTTATTTAGGTTGTGGTTGATCGCCTCAGCAAATTTGCACACTTTATCGCCTTACCCACGGGTACTACTGCTGTCTCTTTGGCCTCTATTTTTTTGGCTGAAATTTATAAAATTGCACGGTCCCCCACGTGTTATTGTCAGCGATCGCGACAACCTATTTCTCAGAGCTTTTTGGAAGGAACTTTTTCGCCTTATGGGGACCACGCTGGTGTACAGCAGCTCCTATCATCCTCAAACCGATGGTCAAACGGAGTTACTAGATCAGTGCCTTGAATCTTACCTACGTTGCTTTGTTCATGAAGAGCCGCACTGTTGGACTTCCTTTTTGCCGTTGGCGGAGTTTTAGTACAATACGTCACACCATTCGTCCATTAGCATGTCGCCTTTTCAGGCGTTGTATAGTCGTTTACCTCCAGCCTTCTCGGGGTATAGTCCCGGTGCCACCAAAATCGCTGCTCTCGACGAGTCCTTGCAGCACCGCCAGCAGCTAATGGGCTTGCTTCGTGCCAACCTTCGTCGCGCTAGGCAGTGCATGCTTCATCAAGCGAACTCCAGGCGTCGTGACCACGCTTTTGCCATAGGCGATTGGGTCTTCCTTAAGCTCCAGCCTTACCGTCAGCATTCGGTGCAACGTCGTCCTTCTCAGAAACTAGCCCCTCGCTTTTATGGGCCTTTTCGTATTTTGCGCCTCATTGGCGCTGTGGCGTATGAGCTCTAGTGCGGGCGGCGGCCCGCATTCACCCGGTATTCCATATTTCCCTCCTCAAGCCTTGTCATGGCTCTCCATCCTCGCAGACTTGTCCTCTTCCACCCGCCCCCCTTGGCATTCCGCCTCTACTGCAACCTGCCGGGATTTTGGCCTCTCGTGTCAATGCTTCTACTCCAGAGGTGTTAGTTTAGTGGTACAGGCAATGTGAATTGGAAGCTACTTGGGAGGATGCCGCTGCTTTTCGGGCCAAGTTTTCCATGGACCTTGAGGACAAGGTCGATTCTGTAGGGGTGGGTATTGATAGGCCCACTCATAAAGTGTCGGCAGCCCAGCCCAAACCAAGAAGAGAGATCCGCAAACCAGCCTGGTACTTGGATTAAGCAGGAGTCCATTACAACTTTCACAAAGTTAGCCCAGTTATGTTTGCTTATTAGCTATTTCATTTTCCAGAAAAATCTTAGCATTGTTGGATGACAAACACATGTAGAGAGATCCCTTGTTGAGAGCACTAACAGTATGTAGTTGTGGTGAGAATTGAGAGAGAATGAACAGAGAAATCAAATTGAAAACAGAAATTAGTTTCCCTGGCAGTACAATTAGTGGCCCATCCCAAAATTCTATTTTTGATTTTTTGGACGAGATCATCAAAGAGCACACCTTTCTTGTTCCCTTTAAATAGGGGGGCGCCCAAGTAGGTGATTGGAAGGTGTTTGAGGCGAAACCCCATGACTTGATGGATGCATTGGATTCGGAGATTAGAAGTTCTCTTATCCACTATGAACGAGCTATTTTCTCTATTGATATGCTGTCCCGAGATTGCCTCGTACCACTGTAGGAATTCCATGAGTATTGTGAGCTCTTTACGATTCGCTTTGGAGAAGATGATAACATCATCAGCGAAGGCAAGGTGGGAGACATGGAGGCTGCATATGGTGAAGTACTGCAGTCTTGGGTGTTGTTCAAAGAGATTATTCAGTCCTTGTGAGAGACATTCTGCTGCAAGCACAAAGAGGGTTGGAGAGAGGGGATCCCCTTAACCTTCTTGTTGATTTAAAAAAACCTGCACCTTCACCATTAACGAGGACGTTGAACCAGTAGTTTTCAAGTAACATACGGACTTTAGCAATCCACTGCATAGGGAAGCCAATTCGGTGAAGCATTCTATAGAGAAAATTCCAGTTAAGCTTATCATATGCTTTCGCCATGTCAAGTTTGAAAATGGCATTGTTCTTGGTCCCATTCACTCCGAGGTAGTGAACCAATTCTTGTGCGAGTAGGATATTATCAGCGATCATACGTCCTTGCATGAATCCACTTTGAGAGGGTGAGATGCATTTAGGAAGGATACCTGCAACTTGATTGTTCATGATCTTAGAAAGAATCTTCCCCGAGACGTTGCACAAACTGATTGGTATGAAGTCCTTCCATGTTTCTGGGTTCTCAGTTTTGGGAATGAGGACAATCGTAGTCGTTGTGAAGTTCTTGGGCGGAGGGGTTCCGTTAAAGAAGTCCAAAACTGCACCCATTAAGACTTCTGCAATGATGTCCCAGGAGCTCTAGTAAAAGTGGGAGGTGAATCCATCTGGACCGGCCATAGTGTCTGGACACATGCCGAAAACCACTGCTTTGATCTCCTCCAATGTAGGGGCACAACCGAGATGCTGAATATCTTCCTCGGAAAGGAGTTGAGGGACCTAGAGAAGAGGGTCGTCCGACACAACTGAAGTAATCCACAACTGATTCCTTAATCTCCCCTGGTTTTGTGAGAGTGGTCCCGTTATGCTGGATGGCGTAGATGTGAGATTGCTTCCTATTTTTCTTGACTATAGTGTGAAAGTATTTAGTGTTCTTTTTCCCTTCAGTTAGCCATCTACTTGCCGCCTTCTATTTCCAGTAGCATTCCTCCACAGATAAAGCAAAAGTGAGCTCTGTTGTAGCTTTATTCATGTCGATGAGGTTTTCGTCTGTAGGGTCATCATCAAAATGTTTTTCAGCTTCCTTGGCCTTCTGTTCAGCCGTACAGATGTTTCGGAAAATGTTGCCAAATAATTCAAAATTCCAAGTCTTCAGAGCGGCTTTGTTGCTGAGAGAAACGTTGTGGCTTTGGAGCATTCCCTCTAGTGTAGCAATTTTGTGCTTCATGAACAACGTGTTTACACATCATGCAATATTTAAGAAGATTTTCAAAAATAACTTTCTGCACTACCTCCTCATTCCCAATTCCAGTGACTATCTCCTCTGTCAGTTTGTTAGCAAGATCCACTTCAACTCATACTCTAGCCGTCGTGAGTCGAGATTGAAATAGAGTGGGTTCATCAAGTTTAAGAGGAGTACCAACAAGGCTTGCTATAACATATCAAGCATCCTTATGAAATAAATGAGCAGGTAAGGTGGGGAAGCGAATCCAAACCGGTGCCAGGAATGATTCTTGTTCTGGCAAGAAGGATGGGGTCCACTTGAAAGTTCGCATGGGGAATCCATCGATATGCCATAATCTTTTGATCCAGATCTTGGTGTAATCCGCTTCATTTTTCAAGTTGATGAGAACGTGCTTGTTCGTGATCATGGTGACGGTGAATGGCCCTTGAAGTTTCAGCGTGGAGAGCAGTCGATGCATGTTCCGGTAGGGAGGGAAGCCATGTGAAAACTTCCCAATAATGGTGAATTTGTACTACTCGGATAGTCTTTCTATTTCTGCAGCCCAGAATTGGATTTTCAAGAGACCTTGGGATTCCATTTTTTCCCCCAATTTTGTCGGTGGAGCTCCGGCAAGGTAGGAGTGCTGAATGTCTTTAGGGAACGAGGCTAAAGTAGATTGCGAGTTCACTGCGTCCACGAAGGATTTTTGCGCCTCATCCTGATTCATCGGCAGGAGGTGAGTAGGTTTGGCTAGATGGGAGTCTTTCAAGTTTGGCTGGTGCGTGGCGGTTATTCGAGCTGACTCGATCGGGTTGACTCGGTCGAGATGACTGCAGAATGGAGGAAACTCATCCAAGTTAGGGCTGGTGTGGGCATCTCGGGTGGATGCACTATGCCGACAACGGAGTGGACAGATGTGTTCGCCATGTGATTCAGAGGAGACTGGAGGGTCTCCAACGTGAAACGGATGGTGGACGGCGGAGATACGGTGGTACGACAAACGACGGATTCCAATGTAGTGAGCTCGGCCAAACATTGACGAAAATGGCTAAAAAGGGTCTCGTTAGATTTACCTCGACAAGAGGAATCCAATGGTGGTAGTCAGTGATCGTGCTTCGTCCGGATGGAAGAGATATGGAGTTTCGAAGTGGACGACAGTGGCGGCGACGACGGTGGGGTAAATGTCAAAAAAAGAGAAATCTATCAAACCTTAATGAAAATTGGTGGGAAATGTCTCGTTAGATTCGCCTCGACGAGAGGAATCTGCTGATGGTGGTGCGTGACCCTGTCTCGTTCGGGCAGAGGAGTTCTGTTCGCTTGAAGGCGGCGATGATGCAGATGATGTGGGAGGTTTGAGATCTCGATCGAAACTTGATGGAAATTGCTGGATAAGGTCGCGTTCGACTCGCCACGATGAGAGGAGTCCAACGGTGGTGGTGCGCCACCCTAGTTCGTTTGGACGGTGGAGAATCGACAACGAACGTCTACGGTGGTCGACGGATGAGCCCAACTTTCGTGCTCAATGAAAGTACAAATTGGTAGAGGGAAAATGATCGTGTTGTCACCAGGAGTCGAATGGTATATAATTTGGCTGGAGATTCGTCGGAAATCAGTCGGAAATCTAGAGAGATGTGACGGCGAAAATGTTGGCGAAAAAGGGGCGATTTCTGAAGCTTTTATCGGCGATTGCCGGCGCCGTCTTGCCTTCGTTCAGGACACACGCAGGTGCGTCAGATTGCTGGGCGGACGACGAACACGGTGGAGAAGCGCGTGGCCGGATACGCGCTGGAAAATTTTCTGGGAGCGGTGCCGCGGCGGAGCTGGCGGAGGGCTATCTGCTAGTGGTGGCGGATTGGCTGAACAGGTTGTAGATTGGTGGTGGTTGATGGTGGAAGTCTAGTGTGTGCAAATCTCATACACTTTTAGTGAGAGGTTAGAGCATAATGCTAAGTTCATAATGGTTTTGGTGGTTTAGGGTTTAGGGTTTAGGGTTTGGGGATTGGATTTTGGGGTTTGGAGTTGGGGGTTTGGGGTTTTGGGGTTTGGGGTTTGGGTTTAGAGTTTGGGGTTTAGGGTTTAGGGTTTTGATTTTCGGGTTTAGGGTTTAGGGTATAGGGTTCAGGGTTTAGGGTTTTTTTTTTTTTCAAAAGCCGCCTGTGCCTAGGCGGGGGGTTTGGCGGACCCCTTCCTGTTTATTACCTAAAAAAAAATTATAAAGTGTACAATTCAAAAACAGTAAATGAGGAGTACTTACTCCCTTTACAATCAAAGTAATTCTAATCTATGTGCAAAATCAATGATGATCAAAATCTACCTATTCTAACTTGCTGCGTAATGCCCCCGCCAATCTCTTCCTGAATGCCCGACCAAAAATCATCTAAAAGCATCACTCAAGCTCACCGGCGAAGATAGGGAGTGCCCAATTTATCCAGTCTGATAATGCCTCGTAGTACTCCCGTAATGTCCTCCTGATACATAACCCTAGTCAATTGCCGAGACGCGGCTTCCTTCGCAAGATAATCAGCCGCTCCATTAGCCTCTCGAAAAACATGTCGTACATCCGATCCTAATTCCTGTTGCAGCTGCAAAATGCGCATGATCAAATGCTGCACCTCCCACATCCCAGATACTCGTGACTCTAAGAGCTGGAGAACTACGATAGCATCCACCTCAACAACTATGGGTGCTAAACGGTATGCTCTAGCTAGCTCTAGACCACGCCAAACTACAGTAAGCTCCGAAACCACACTAGTGGCCGTACCCAAAGCAAACTGGTATGCTAGATGCACCTGTCCAATCTCATCCCGAATAACCCCTGCCGCTGCTGCTGGCCCGGGGTTCCCGAGCGAGGACCCGTCCGAATTCAATTTATACCATGCCGGAGTGGGGGTACTCCAACGCACCACTCTAAACGGTATGCTCTAGCTAGCTCTAGACCACGCCAAACTACAGTAAGCTCCGAAACCACACTAGTGGCCGTACCCAAAGCAAACTGGTATGCTAGATGCACCTGTCCAATCTCATCCCGAATAACACCTGCCGCTGCTGCTGGCCCGGGGTTCCCGAGCGAGGACCCGTCCGAATTCAATTTATACCATGCCGGAGTGGGGGTACTCCAACGCACCACTCTAGGTGCCCGAGGCATCATCGGCCTGAAGCAAAAATCCATAGCCAACGCCCGGTGCAAGTCCCCTTTCCACTGTATGCTCGTCATGATCCGTGCAGCATATAGTGTGCGAAGCTGGCGCTGAACCTCCAATATGATTCCCATTGTCGTAAAATATACCCCTGATACTTTGCAGCATTTCGTTGCGTCCAAGTAGACCATAGAATCAAAAATGGTACCGAAGTGCGAATGTGCAAATCTGAGTGAAACGGGGTAGAGTATCGCCAGAAGTGCACCATAAGACGCAGGTTCCCCGTTTCACAAAGTTGAAGCCCAAAGACGTTAGCAAAGTGCAGCCACACATCTCGAACTACTGGCCCTTCAACAAACAGATGAGAGATGCTCTCCTCTGCATCACAACATTGGCATTTTGATGGGAAACTAAATCCCTTTCGCTTCATGCGTTCATCCACCGGGATCCAATCTTGGAAAAGCCGCCATAAGAAGACAAACACCGTTGGCATATTGATAACCCTTGAGCGCATATTCAATGGTTTCTTTTGGGGCTCGTATGATGGCCGTCGGCATATCCATTGGTCTTCATGGGATTAAATGTGTAGCCCAGTAGCAGAAGGTGGTTTGGGTGTTCGGAGTTTGACGGAATATGTTCGGGCTTTTTCCATGAAGCTTTGGTGGCGATTTAGGCAGAAATCATCCTTATGGTTGGAGTTCTTGCATGACCGATATTGTAGGACCCGTCATCCTACTCATGTTCCGTATAATCGCAATCATTCCTCTGTTTGGCATCGTTTGTGTCATATCAGGGATGTGGCGGAACCTCTAATATTCTGGACTTTGGGCCAGGGTGCAGGGTTCAGGGTTTAGGGTTCAGGGTTTAGGGTTTCAGGTTTTGGGTTTAGGGTTTAGGGTTTAAGGTTTAGGGTTTAGGGTTTAGGGGTTAGGATTTTAGGGATTTAGGTTTTAGCGGTTAGGGTTTAGGGTTAGGGTGTAGGGTTTAGGATTTTTTTTTTTGTCAAAACACCCGAAGGTTGGGGAGGCTTATCAGGATCCCAATCCCATCTTCACTAAAAATTAACAACAGAAAAATGCAAGAAAGCATAAAGCGAGGAGTATTACTCCTTTACACTGTGATACAGCAAAAAGTTTAAAGGAACAAAGCGGTTGCAATGGCACAACATCAATATGCCTGATGCGACGCTGTTTCTTTCTAGCGGGATTGGAGAGGGAACAAGGAATTGCTCTCCTTCCTCTGTATCATCTGGATTATGGTTGAGCGATTAAACTTGATCCTGAATCTTCACCGGGTGTGGGCTAACTGGGTTGACACCATCGTCTTCCCCTTCTGATTCATCAGTGTCATCCCAAACCTTTAGTTGTCGAGCAGCCACTCCAAAATATTTGAAACTTTTGAAGAGCTTAGAGGCCTGTTGAAGGTTAATCCGTTTCTTCCTCGTTTGGGTTTGGGGATTGGGTTTTGGAGTTTGGGGTTTTGGGTTTAGGGTTTGAGGTTTGGGGTTTTGGGTTTTGGGGTTTGGGGTTTGGGTGTTGGGTTTAGGGTTTTGGTTTTAGAGTTTAGGGTTTTTTTTATTTAAAGAAAGTGGGGAGTTGTCGGGATCAGCATCCCTTCTCGATAAATCCTAAAATAATTAGAAAATTTTGTACATATGTTAGAGTTTCTACACAAACCCAACAAAAATAGCCCAAATGGTGGGCTCAAAAAAAATTCAGACAGCCCAAGTGAAGCCCAATGGTGGGTGGTGTTGATGAGCCCATTACAGACGTCCAAAGCGCAAATCCTGAAAATTCTGGCGGCCCAGCTGCAGGTCCAGTTTGGCAAAAAACAGCAGTAGTAGGTGAAGCATCCTTTGGGGCTCAAAATTGGGCCTAGCGGAATGGCCCATGATTCCAGAAGGTGCACAATGCGGCCCAGCAGCAGTGACCCATCAGTGTGGAAGTTTTTCGGCCCAATGGTTGTGAAGCCCAGCAAGATGGCCAGACAATTGTCCAAAAGAGGGATGCCCAACGCAAAAAAACAGTCCAAATGTTGGTTAGTTTACAAAAAATTGAAAGTTGTCAACCCATTTAAAAAAAAACAAAAAAAGCCTAGGTCTGAAGTAAAGTAGTGCTGATAGGGAAATAAGAAAACCCAAATCAAATTAAGGTCCACCAACAAAGAAACCCAAATTCTTGCAATGAATCACAAAAGAGAAATGAGAAAGAACTAGGGTAATGAACAACAGCAAAAGCCCATCCTTCACAGCATGATTTTTCCTTTCTTACTCTTTTTCTTCAATCTTCTTTCATCGTTTTCTATTCCCTTCTTTTTTCCTTATTGTTCCGCCTTTTCCTGCTTTCTTTTTAGGACTTAGGGTATAGGGTTCAGGGTTTAGGGTTTAGGGTTTATGTTTTAGGGTTTGGGGTTTTGGGTTTAGGGTTTAGGGTTTAAGGTTTAGGGTTGTAGGGATTTAGGTTTTAGGGGTTAGGGGTTTAGGGTTTAGGGTGTACGGTTTAGGATTTTTTTTTTTGGGTCAAAACATCCGAAGGTTGGGGAGGCTTATCAGGGTCCCAATCCCATCTTCATTAAAAATTAACAACAGAAAACATTACAGAAAAATGTAAGAAAGCATAAAGGGGGGAGTACTACTCCTTTGCATTGTGATACAGCAAAAAGTTTAAAGGAACAAAGCGGTTGCAAAGGCACAGCATCAATATGCCTGATGCGACGTCTGTTTCTTTCTGCCGGGGTTGGAGAGGGAACAAGGAATTGCTCTCCTTCCTCTGTATCAGCCGAATTACGGTTGAGCGATTAAACTTGATCCTGAATATTCACCTGGTGTGGCTAACTGGGTTGATACCATCGTCTTCCCCTTCTGATTCATCAGTGTCATCCCAAACCTTCAGTTGTCGAGCAGCCACACCAAAATATTTTAAACTTTGAAGAGCTTAGAGGCCTGTTGAAGTTTAATCCGTTTCTTTCTCGTTTGGGTTTCCACCCCTCCAATTGGAAGATACACAACACCAACAACAAGATTATCGGCAGGCAAATAACTCTCCACAATTGGCATATTACCATCTTTTGCACTATCAACATGCATATCATTCTCCACTTCCGAGTCACAATTAACACCCGACGTCTCCATTTCAGCAATGTCATTACCATGTTGACCTATCAACATTGTCATTAGAAAGGTTAGTAGAGTACCTGCTTTTGGAGCATTCACCTCTCTCAAATGCCTTGGCTGTCTCAGTCACCACCTGTTGCTCCGTTCCCATTGTCTTCTTTCCTTTCGACTGCTTGACTCGTGGAGGGGGGCGGGGGGCATTGCCCATTGTGTAGCACTCCAAGTTGTCGTGGCCGACATGTTTACAAAGGTTGTAGTATTTTGGAAGCTGCTCATATTCCACTTTCTGATGAATTGTGGCTCCATTGATCTGTAGGGCAAAACCTTCCACAAGTGGCTTAGCAAGATCAATCTCAATGCCAATTCTAACTTTAGAGAGCTTTGATTGATTGAACGTGCAGTCATCGATTTGAAGTGGTGTTCCTATCATGTTTGCTACCGTAAATAGAGCATCCTTATGAAACAAATGAGTTGGGAGTTCAGGAAAACATACCAAACCAGAATAATAGAGGATTCTTGAGCCGGTGTCAATGTCGGTGTCCATTTGAAAATGCACATTGGAAATCCTTGAATGTGCCAAATTGTTCTCAGCCACAGATAGGACAACTCGGATTCGTTGGAGAGACAAATAAGCACATGCTTGGCATTGATCATACTGACGGTAAATGCACCTTTGACTCCCAGTCCCACGGTAAGGCAATGCAGGTGCCGAAATTGAGGTTTTCCATGGGAGAATTTTCCAACTAGTGCCAATCTGATGGGAGCTGCAAGGGCTTCGGTCTCCGCATCCGTGAAAACCAGTGAAAGGCCCTTCTCATAAGTTAAGACAACACCGATAGAGGGCGGAGGCGAATCTGCAAGGAAAAATTTATGCGAAGCTGTTTGCGGCGCTTTTGAGGAATGTGAGGGTGCAACAACTTCAGCGAACGTTCTTTTTGGAGGATTCGGAGTTGAAAACAGCTGCTGACTCAGTTCCATGGGTTTGACGAGTTGAGTTGATCGAGTCAACTCGGTCAAACCCGATTGACCGCCGTCAACGGTTGGAGTTGTAGATTCCATTGACTTATCGGAGCCATGATCTGATCAGATGGTTGGCTTCGTCATGACAACGAGAGTCGAGTGGTGGTGGTCCGCTTGCGAACGACACTAAATGACTAGCTTGGACTGATTGAGTGTTGCATCGTCACGACCCTTGTAGGTTCCTCGAACCACCTGGACCTCGTTGTCCTTGCGGACCGGCATGGAGCGGACGTTGTACTTGGACCGGAGGTCGCCAGAGAGCGGAACGCTCATCAGGACACGACGGACGCTTGACGACGCCGTAAAGTGTGCCTTCCGGTTCTTGCATCGGGAAGAAGACATGCGTGGGTTGTACTTCATCTTTGCCACTGTTTCTTTGCTCTGGATGGGGTGCTAGAGCTTCTGGAGAGGGGTTTAGGATTTAGGGTTTTTTTTTTTTTTTTTTAGTCAAAACACCCGAAGGGGTTTAGGATTTAGGGTTTTTTTTTTTTTTTTTTAGTCAAAACACCCGAAGGTGGGGGAGGCTTATCGGGGTCTCCATCCTATCTTCATTAAACAACAACAGAAAACATTATGAGAAACGTAAGAAAGCATAAAAACATAAAGGGAGGAGTATTACTCCTTTACATTGTGAAAGAACAAAAGGTTTAAGGAACAATGTGGATATTATCAAATTGCCTGATGCGACGTCTGTTTCTTTCAGGCGGGGTTGGAGAGGGAATAAGGAACTTCTCTCCATCTTTTATCTCAGTCGGGTTATGGTTCAGCGAGCACACTGGATCCTAAATCTTCACCGGTCGTGGGCCACCCGGGTTGACATCATCGTCTTCCCCTTCCGATTCATCAGTCTCATCCCAAACCTTCAGTTGTCGAAAGTCACTCCAAAATATTTGAGACCTTTGAAGAGTTTAGAGGCCTGTTGGAGGTCAATCCGTTTCTTCCTCATTTGGGTTTCCACCCCCCGATAGGAAAATACACAGCACCAACAGTAAGATTATCGACAGGCAATTCAGGCTCCACAATATGTTCCACAATACCAACAACCTCACAGGGAATATTAACTTCATCAACAGGAACAAAATTTTCATTCACGCTAGTCATAGTATCAGTTTGTTGCTCAGTATGGTACCTGGTGTCCTTTGCAGATTGTAGCTGGTATGGTCCCCTCACTTTGAGTTCCGACGACCTACTAGACGTCCGAACCAAATTGGGGTTCTGCCTCATCGGCTACGTCGCCGGCAAATTTCCCGAACTCAAGGCAATCCGTGCACTGTCCCATTCATGGGGAGCCAGCTTCCAGCAACATGAGAGCGGCTGGTTGATTTTCCGTTTCGCACGGGAGGAGGACAACCAATGTATTCTGGCCGGTGGTCCATACTTCATTTACGGACGGCCGCTCCTTTTGAAGCATATGCCAGCATGCTTCGAGTTCAAGGAGGACGACATCAGTCTCACACCGGTATGGGCCACACTTCCATCGCTGCCCCTCGAATGTTGGCATCTGAATGCCCTTGACAAAATTGGCTTCAGACTTGGCGCTCCCATTGCCATGGATTCTTTGACTATGAAGATGGAACGGGTCTCGCATGCCTGTATTCTGGTTGAGGTTGATGCATCAAAGAAACTCATCGACAAAGTAGAGTTTGTTATGCCAAATGGCATAACCCGAAAGCAGCCGGTGGTTTATGAATTTACCCCCAAATTCTGCACAGCCTGCAACAGATTTGGGCACTTGCAAGAGACATGCCAAGGTCTATCGGCCGTTCCGGCCGCAGCCATCCCTACCGTTGCCACCCCTGCTGCTGCACCTGTCAAGCCAGCAGAGGCAGCAATGAAAAAGCCTACTGAATGGACGGTCGTGCAGAGGAGGAACAAGGGCAAAGCTACAGTTACCGCAGGAAAGCCGGTAGTAGAGGCGCAGCGACTGACTTCTCCACCGGCCGGCAAGGTGGAACAGGGACGGCTAACCATGAAGGCACCACAGCCTAAGGATAAGGAGGTTGCTTCTCCAGCATATTCAGAGTGCTCATCAACTGATTCCCCGATGGCCATGCAACATGCAATGCCGGGGACAAATACTGATGTGATTGTAAAGACCGGCAGCAAATCGAAGAAGCAGGCCGGAGGGGAGTCCCCCCCGCTATCCCCATGAAGATTGAATTTTGGAACGTGAGGGGCTTCAACCGGCCTCTCAAACACAATGGGGTTGCCCACCTCATTAAGAATAACCGGCTTTGCCTCTTGGGTATTTTGGAGACAAAGCTTGCAGCATCATCTATCCTGAAGATTCTTAGCCGCTCTTTTCCGGGATGGTGCCAAACCAACTTTGACACCATCGCCGGCGGACGCATCCTGGTGATTTGGGACACAGCAGTCGTTGACCTACATCCGATGGATATATCGCCCCAAGTATCCACTTTCGTGCCACGAATAAGTCCTCTCAACTCTCTTTCTATATTTCATTTTCATATAGTCTTTATTCTGTTGTCAATAAAAGGAGCATGTGGGAGAAACTTTCTGATTTGGGACAAGCATCGAGCATGCCATGGCTTATAATGGGTGATTTCAACTATGTGAAATCCCCCGAGGAGAAGCAGCTTGGAGTGGCCCCAACTTGGTATGAGCTTAAAGATTTGTGGACTGCTGTGTAGCACTTGGATTACTCGACGTTCCCACTACAGGCTGCTACTACACATGGTATTCCAATAATGAAGCAAACCCGTATGGTGCAAGCTCGATCGGGTCTTATACAACAATGAATGGCTTGAGGCTGGTTTGCATTGCAGCGCCCATTTCAATCCATCGGGATGTCTTTCTGACCACTCTTTGAGTATTGTTTCTATCCTTGATCATGCACCCACTAAGCCAAAATCGTTTCGCTTTTTCAATATGTGGGCAGATCATCCGAATTTCTTAGCTACTGTTGAAGCAAGATGGAACTTGACTGTGGAGGGAACGCCACAATTCAGCCTTTGTAGGAGACTGAAAGCACTTAAAAAGGCGCGCTCAAGGCATTCAACACGCAACACTACAGCCACATTTCCGCTAGGGTCAAAGAGGCTGAGCTTGCCCTACAAGATGCCCAGAACCAACTTGAATCCAATCCGGGAGATGTGGCACTAAGGGACTCTTTGGAAGATCTTAGGAAGAAGGCCGTTTTCCTTACCGAGGCTGAACGACAATTCTTCTACCAGAAAGCCAAGATCCACTATCTTAAAGAGGGGAACCGCAACACCAAGTTCTTCCACGACATGGTGAAGAGGAATGTCGCTAGGAATTCCATCGGGGCAGTAACTAGGGTGGATGGGACTGTTATCACTGCTGCCGAGGATATTGCCCATGAGTTCGTTGATTACTACACATCACTCTTGGGCACCGAGGCTCACACCCTCCCTGTCGATGATGGTGTGTTTGAATGGGGCCCCATACTCTGCACTGAGCATACCGCGGAGCTTTGCCGGGCAGTCACGCCGTTGGAGGTCAAGGATGCCATATTCCATATTAGCGGCAACAAGGCTCCCAGCCCAGATGGATATTCCTCGTGCTTTTTCAAGAAAGCATGGAACATTGTGGGTGATCAAGTTTGCAGGGCCGTCTTGGATTTTTTTAGGAGTGGGCAGATGCTACGGCAGCTCAACCACACTATCATTGCCCTTGTGCTGAAATCAGATCATTCCACCTCTGTTGCAGATTACCGGCCGATTTCGTGCTGCAATGTCATTTACAAGGCAATCACGAAAATCATCTCGGACCATCTCGTGTCCGCTTTCGAGCACTTGATTGACCGATGCCAAGCTGCATTTGTTGGAGGCCGCAATATCACAGATAATATTTTCTTGGCCCAAGAAATGGTGCGACAGTACTCGAGGAAACGAATTTCACCTCGATGTACTATCAACGTCGACGTACGCAAGGCGTTTGACTCGGTCTCATGGACATTTCCCGCCCGAGTTCTTCACGGGTATGGTTTTCCCCCACTGTTTATATCTTGAATTATGGAAAGCATTTGCAATTCATCTTTTTCAGTGGCTTTGAATGGCTCCCTTCATGGGTTTTTTCTGAGGAGGAAAGGCCTAAGGCAAGGAGACCCGATGTCACCGGCCCTCTTCCTTCTTAGCATGGAATATTTCTCTTGACTCATAGCGAGGAAAACATCTACTTCGGACTTCAACTTTCACCCCAAATGCGAGAAGTTGAAAATCAATCATCTCCTCTTTGCCGACGACCTCATGCTTTTATCCCGTTGCGACATTCCATCTATCCACGTCTTGATGGAATGCCTCCAAGAGTTTGGGGACGCATCCGACCTCACCGTCAATACCTCTAAGTCAAGCATATTCACAGCGGGCATTCAAAATGAGGAGCTTGATGGGATTCTCGCTCGGACGGAGTTTGCGAGAGGTGAGATGCCGGTCAAATACCTTGGCATTCCACTAGCGGCATAGCAGCTTTCATTCACCAACTACTCACCGCTTGTGGATCAAATTGCCAACAGTATTTCGAAGTGGACGAGTAAATCTTTATCTTATACAGGCCGACTGGAACTTATCCGTTCAGTTATTCAGGGGGTGGAGTGCTTTTGGCTCCAAGTTTTCCCACTTCCAGCGGCGGTCATTGAGAAAATCCATCGACTTTGCAGGAATTTTCTATGGAACTCTAGGAGAGCACCGGTCGCTTGGGAGGAAATCTACCACCCCAAGGAAGAAGGTGGACTTGGCATTTGGCACATACAGTCTTGGAACGTGGCTCTCCTTGCCCGTTTATTATGGAACATTCACCGCAAGGCAGACACGTTGTGGGTGCAGTGGTCAACGATGTCTACCTTAGAGGTGCATCAATCTGGGTCTGGCAACTAAAGAAGGGGGACTCTCCACTCCTTCAACGGCTTTTCAAAATCCGCAATAAAGTGGTCACTGATTTTAGGTCTCCGGAGGTAGTGATTGAACAGATGACGAGATGGTCCACCCCAAAGGGTCTCCAAACATTGAAAGCTTATGAGTACTTCAGGCCGAAACTTGCGAGGCAACCTTGGAAAGCGGCTATATGGAAGGCTTTTATCCGGCCGAAGTACTAATTTATCTTGTGGCTTGGCTTGCGCGGTAGACTAGCTATAAGGGACAGACTTGGGTTCTTCCAAGAGGAGGATTTGTGCTCACTATGCATCAACACCATGGAATTGGCCAAGCACCTTTTCTTTGAGTGCCCGTTCAGCAACTTCGTTTGGTCAAGCATCTGAAACTGGCTTGGCATTAACCGGACTATGTCAACCCTTCAAAGTGCGGTCAAGTGGCTCAAGAAGGAGAAAACAGGTTCCTCCATGCAGAACAAAGCGCGACACCTCGCTTTGGCATGCACGGTCTACACACTCTGGAGGCATCGCAATGAAGTCATCTTTGAGGGCTCAACGCCCTGTCCCGAGGGGCTTATTATCTTAGTCAATGTTACATTGTATAGGGTTCTTTAGACGCTTTTCTCACACGGTTTGATTGTTTCTTAATCTTTAGCGTGGGCTTTTGTATCTCTTCGGGTATGCCCAGAGTACACTGTAAATATTCTTGGATGAATGAAACTTACATTTCACCCAAAAAAAAAAAGAAAGAGCTCTCAATCTGTCAATCCTTACTATAACTGGACTCGGTAAGTTTTCCCGTGTTGAGTCAAATTAAGCCGTAGGCTCCACTCCTGATGGTGCCCTTCCGTCAATTCCTTTAAGTTTCAGCGTTGCGACCATACTCCCCCCGGAACCTAAAGACTTTGATTTCTCATAAGGTGCCGGCAAAGTCCTAAAAGCAACATCCGCCGATCCCTAGTCGGCATCGTTTATGGTTGAGATTAGGACGGTATCTAATCATCTTCGAGCCCCCAACTTTCGTTCTTGATTAATGAAAACATCCTCGACAAATGCTTTCGCAGCTGTTTGTCTTTCATAAATCCAAGAATTTCACCTCTGATTATGAAATACGAATACCCCCGGCTGTCCCTGTTAATCATTACTTCGATCCCGAAGGCCAACGTAATAGGATCGAAATCCTATAATGTTATCCCATGCTAATATATACAGAGCATAGGCTTGCTTTTGAGCACTCTAATTTCTTCAAAGTAACAGCGCCGGAGGCACGACCCGGCCAATTAAGACCGGGAGCGCATCGCCAGCAGAAGGGATGAGACGACCGGTGCACACCAGAGGCGGACCGGCCGGCCCAACCTAAGGTCCAACTACGAGCTTTTTAACTGCAACAACTTAAATATACGCTATTGGAGCTGGAATTACCACGGCTACTGGCACCAGACTTTTTTTTTTTTTGGGCAAAAGCCGCCTATACCTAGGCGGGGGGTTTGGCGGATCCCTACCTGTTTATTACCTCAAAAAAATTATAGAGTGTACAATTCAAAAACAGTAAATGAGGAGTACTTACTCCCTTTACAATCAAAGTAATTCTAAACTATGTGCGAAATCAATGATGATCAAAATCTACCTATTCTAACTTGCTGTGTAATGCCCCCGCCAATCTCTTCTCGAATGCCCGACCAAAAATCAATCTCAAAGCATCACTCAAGCTCACCAGCGAAGGTAGGGAGTGCCCAATTTATCCAGTCTGATAATGCCTCGTGGTACTCCCGTAATGTCCTCCTGATACATAACCCGAGTCAATTGTCGAGAAGCGACGAGTCCTTCGCAAGATAATCAGCCGCTCCATTAGCCTCTCGAAAAACATGTTGTACATCCGATCCTAATTTCCGTTGGAGCTGCAAAATGCACATGATCAAATGCTACACCTCCCACATCCCAGATACTCGTGACTGTAAGAGCTGGAGAACAACAATAGCATCCACCTCAACAACTATGGGTGCTAAACTGTGTGCTCTAGCTAGCTCTAGACCACGCCAAACAGTAGTAAGCTCCTAAAACACACTAGTGGCCGTACCCAAATCAAATTGGTATGCTATATGCACCTGTCCAATTTCATCCCAAATAATACCTGTCGCTGCTGCCGAGGTTTCCGAGCGAGGACCCATCCGAATTCAACTTAAACCACGTCGGAGTGGGGGTACTCCAACGCCCCACTCTGGGTGCCTGAGGCACCATCGGCTTGAAGCAGAAACCCATAGCCAACGCTCGGTGCAAGTCCCCTTTCCACTGTATGCTCATCATGTCCCGTGCGGCATATAGTGTGCAAAGCTAGCGCTGAACCTCCAATATGATTCTCATTGTTGTAAAATGTACCCCCTGATACTTTGTAGCATTTCGTTGTGTCCAAGTAGACAATAGAATCAAAAATGGTACGAAAGTGCGAATGTGCAAATCTGAGTGAAACGGGGTGGAGTATCGCCAGAAGTGGACCATAAGATGCAGGTACCCCGTTTCACAAAGCTGAAGCCCAAGGACGTTAGTTAGCAAAGGCGGCCACACATCTCGAACTACTGCTCCTTCAACAAACGGATGAGAGATGCTCTCCTCTGCATCACAACATTGGCATTTTGATGGGAAACTAAATCCCTTTCGCTTCATGCGTTCATCCACAGGGATCCAATCCTGGAAGAGTCGCCTTAAGAAGACCGACACCATGGGCCGCAAAGAACAGTGCTATATATCTGTAAAAAGTTGCCGCCGAGGAGATACCACTAGAATGGCCTCCCATGCCGTTGTCGTGGAAATCGTCCCATTACTCACCGCGGTCTACACAATTTTGTCCCGCTATCCCACTGCAATAGGATTTTGGCAGATAACATGTGCAATCTATGGTGGGACTATCCTGAAGATTTTGGGGATATTCCATTCTCCCTCATGCCAATAATAGCATATCGGCTCCATAGTGTTGGGGGCCCCGTGAACTAGCTAGGCTAAAGGCTTCTCACCGAACCAATTATGATGCCAAAAAGACATTGCACCCTGGCCCAAAGTCCAGAATATTAGAGGTTCCGCCACATCCCTGATGCGACACAGATGATGCCAAACAGAGGAATGATTGCGATTATATGGCACATGAGTAGGATGACGGGTCCTACAATATCGGTCATGCAAGAACTCCGACCATAAGAATGATTTCTGCCTAAATCGCCACCAAAGCTTCATGGAACAAGCCCGAACATACTCTGCCAAACTCCGAATACCCAAACCACCTTCTGCTACTGGGATACACATCTTATCCCATGAAGAACAATGGATATGTCGACGGCTATTATACGAGCGCCAAAAGAAACCATTAAATATGCGCTCAATGGTTATCAATACAGACTTAGGTGGGTGAACTATTTGAAGTAGATGTAAAGGCGTAGCCTGCAACACACTTCGAATCAAGGCTAGCCTCCCTCCGTGGGATAGATTCATCATCGCCCACCTGTAACATGTCACGTAACCTGGAGATGAGCGAATCAAATAGACATACCTTCTGATTGCCCCTGTACAGAGGGACTCCCAAGTATGTGACTGGGAGATATTCAACTGGTAACCCATAACGTGTTGTACCTCTTGCAACTGTGACGACGGCAGCTGCCGGTTTAGAATTAAAGAACTCTTTTCGCTATTTATCCGTTGTCCCGACACTCGCTCATATGCATGGAGAAAATCACGGAGCAATGCCATGTGCTGCCTGCAGATGTTAGTAAAGATCATCATATCATCAACATATGCTAGGTGGGATACCCAAACCCGACCCGGTGATTGGTAATACATCATTGGGTGCGCCGCAAAAAGCCGATCCAGTTCCTGAGATAAGTAATCAGTAGTAAGCACGAATAACGCCGGGGATAGTGGATCCGCTTGCCGCAAGCCACGTGTTGAATGAAAGAATCTAGCATGCTCTCCATTCACTAGGACCAAGAACCAACGGTTAGAGACAACATTAACTACCAACTCTATCACCAGCGCTGCGAGAAGCCCTTTAGGCCCAAGACTTGAAAGAGGAACTCCCAGTTAACTCGATCATAAGCTGGCACCAGCCTTTTTCTTTTTTGGCAAAAGCCGCCTGTGCCTAGGCGGGGGGTTTGGCGGGCCCCTACCTGTTTATTACCTCAAAAACATTATAGAGTGTACAATTCAAAAACAGTAAATGAGGAGTACTTACTCCCTTTACAATCAAAGTAATTCTAATCCAAGTGCAAAATCAATGATTATCAAAATCTACCTATTCTAACTTGCTGTGTAATGCCCCTGCCAATCTCTTCCCGAATGCCCGACCAAAAATCATCTCAAAGCATCACTCAAGCTCACCGGCAAAGGTAGGGAGTTCCCAATTTCTCTCGTGTGATAATGCCTCGTAGTACACCCGTAATGTCCTCCTGATACATAACCCTAGTCAATTGCTGAGACGCGGCGTCCTTCGCAAGATAATCAGCTGCTCCATTAGCCTCTCGAAAAACATGTCGTACATCTGATCCTAATTCCTGTTGGAGCTGCAAAATGCGCATGATCAAATGCTGCACCTCCCACATCCCAGATACTCGTGACTGTAAGAGCTGGAGGATTATGGTAGCATCCACCTCAACAACTATGGGTGCTAAACTATGTGCTCTAGCTAGCTCTAGACCACGTCAAACAGCAGTAAGCTCCGAAACCACACTAGTGGCCGTACCTAAAGCAAACTGGTATGCTAGATGCACCTGTCCAATTTCATCCTGAATAACACCTGCCGCTGCTGCTGGCCAGGGGTTCCCGATCGAGGACCCGTCCGAATTCAACTTAAACCACGCCGGAGTGGGGGTACTCCAAAGCACCACTCTGGGTGCCCGAGGCACCATCGGCCTAATGCAGAAACCCATAGCCAACACCCGGTGCAAGTCCCCTTTCCACTGTATGCTTGTCATGATCCGTGCAGCATATATTGTGCGAAACTGGCGCTGAACCTCCAATATGATTCCCGTTGTCGTAAAATGTACCCCCTGATACTTTGTAGCATTTTGTTGCGTCCAAGTAGACCATAGAATCAAAATGGTACCAAAGTGCGAATGTGCAAATCTGAGTGAAACAGGGTGGAGTATCGCAAAAATTGCACCATAAGACGCAGGTTCCCTGTTTCACAAAGTTGAAGCCCAAAGACGTTAGCAAAGTGCAGCCACACATCTCGAACTACTGCCCCTTCAACAAACAGATGAGAGATGCTCTCCTCTACATCACAACATTGGCATTTTGATGGGAAACTAAATCCCTTTCGCTTCATGCGTTCATCCACTGGGATCCAATCCTGGAAAAGTCGCCATAAGAAGATAGACACGGTTGGCCGCAAAGAACGGTGCCATATATCTGTAAAAAGTTGCTGCCGAGGAGATACCACTCGATTGGCCTCCCATGCTGATGTCGTGGAAAACATCCCATTACTCGCCGTGGTCCACACAATTTTGTCCCGTTGTCCCACTGCAATAGGAATTTGGCAGATAACATGTGCAATCTGTGGCGGGACTATCCTGAAGATCCTGGGGACATTCCATTCTCCCTCATGCCAATAATAGCATACCGGCTCCATAGTGTCAGGGGCCCCGTTAACTAGCTGGGCTAAAGGCTTCTCACCGAACCAATTATCATGCCAAAAAGACACTGTAAGCTGGCACTAGACTCTTTTTCTTTTTTTTTTCTTTTTTTTTTGTTGCATAAGCCGCCTGTGCCTAGGCGGGGGGTTTGGCGGAACCCTACCTGTTTATTACCTCAAAACAATTATAGAGTGTACAATTCAAAAACAGTAAATGAGGAGTATTTACTCCCTTTACAATCAAACTAATTCTAATCTATGTGCAAAATCAATGATGACCAAAATCTACCTATTCTAACTTGTTGCGTAATGTCCCCGCCAATCTCTTCCCGAATGCCCGACCAAACATCATCTCAAAGCATCACTCAAGCTCACCGGCGAAGATAGGGAGTGCCCAATTTATCCAGTCTGATAATGCCTCGTAGTACTCCCGTAATGCCCTCCTGATACATAACCCTAGTCAATTGCCGAGACGCGGCTTCCTTCGCAAGATAATCAGCCGCTCCATTAGCCTCTCGAAAAACATGTCGTACATCCGATCCTAATTCCTGTTGCAGCTGCAAAATGCGCATGATCAAATGCTGCACCTCCCACATCCCAGATCCTCGTGACTGTAAGAGTTGGAGAACTACGGTAGCATCCACCTCAACAACTATCGGTGCTAAACTGTGTGCTCTAGCTAGCTCAAGACCACGCCAAACTACAGTAAGCTCCAAAACCACACTAGTGGTCGTACCCAAAGCAAACTGGTATGCTAGATGCACCTGTCCAATCTCATCCCGAATAACACCTGCCGCTGCTGCTGGCCCGGGGTTCCCGAGCGAGGACCCGTCCGAATTCAACTTAAACCATGCCGGAGTGGGGGTACTCCAACGCACCACTCTGGGTGCCCGAAGCACCATCGGCCTGAAGCAGAAATCCATAGCCAACGCCCGGTGCAAGTCCCCTTTCCACTGTATGCTCGTCATGATCCGTGCAACATATAGTGTGCGAAGCTGGCGCTGAACCTCCAATATGATTCCCGTTGTCGTAAAATGTACCCCTGATACTTTGCAGCATTTCGTTGCGTCCAAGTAGACCATAGAATCAAAAATGGCACCAAAGTACGAATGTGCAAATCTGAGTGAAACGGGATAGAGTATCCCCAAAAGTGCACCATAAGACGCAGGTTCCCCGTTTCACAAAGTTGAAGCCCAAAGACATTAGCAAAGTGCAGCCACACATCTCGAACTATTGCCCCTTCAACAAACAGATGAGAGATGCTCTCCTCTGCATCACAACATTGGCATTTTGATGGGAAACTAAATCCCTTTCGCTTCATGCGTTCATCCACCGGGATCCAATCCTGGAAAAGCCGCCATAAGAAGGACAACACCGTTGGCCGCAAAGAACGGTGCCATATATCTGTAAAAAGTTGCCGCCGAGGAGATACCACTCGAATGGCCTCCCATGCCGATGTCGTGGAAAACGTCCCATTACTCGCCGCGGTCCACACAATTTTGTCCCGCTGTCCCACTGCAATAGGAATTTGGAAGATAACATGTGCAATCTGTGGCGGGACTATCCTGAAGATCCTGGGGACATTCCATTCTCCCTCATGCCAATAATAGCATACCGGCTCCATAGTGTCAGGGGCCCCATGATCTAGCTGGGCTAAAGGCTTCTCACCGTACCAATTATCATGCCAAAAGGACACTGCACCCTGGCCCAAAGTCCAGAATATTAGAGGTTCTGCCACATCCCTGATGCGACACAAACGATGCCAAACATAGGAATGATTGCTATTATACAGCACATGAGTAGGATGACGGGTCCTACAATATCAGATCATGCAAGAACTCCGACCATAAGGATGATTTTTGCCTAAATCGCCACCAAAGCTTCATGAAAAAAGCCCGAACATACTCCGTCAAACTCCGAACACCCAAACCACCTTCTGCTACTGGGCTACACATCTTATCCCATGAAGACCAATGGATATGCCGACGGCCATTATACGAGCCCCAAAAGAAACCATTGAATATGCGCTCAATGGTTATCAATACAGATTTAGGTGGGTGAATTACTTGAAGTAGATGTAAAGGCATAGCCTGCAACACACTTCGAATCAAGGCCAGCCTCCCTCCGTGGGATAGATTCGTCATCCCCACCCCTGTATAATGTCACGTAACCTGGAGATGAGCGAATCAAATAGACATACCTTCCGATTGCCCCTGTACAGAGGGACTCCCAAGTATGTGACTGGGAGATATTTCAACTGGTAACCCATAACGTGTTGTACCTTTTGCAATTGTGACGACAACACCTGCCGGCTCAGAATAAACGAACTCTTTTCACTATTTATCCATTGTCCCGACACTCGCTCATATGCATGGAGAAAATAACGGAGCAATGCCATGTGCTGCCTGCAGATGTTAGTAAAGATCATCATATTATCCGCATATGCTAGGTGGGATACCCGAACCCGACCCGGTGATTGGTAATACATCATTGGGTGCACTGTAAAAAGTCGATCTAGCCCCTGAGATAAGTAATCAGCAGCAAGCATGAATAACATCGGGGATAGCGGATCCCCCTGCCGCAAGCCTCGTGTCGAATGAAAGAATCCAGCATGCTCTCCATTCACTAAGACCGAGAACCAACAGTTAGAGACAGCATTAGCCACCAAGTCAACCCAGCGCTGCGGGAAACCCTTTAGTAGCAAGACTTGAAAGAGGAACTCCCAGTTAACTCGATCATAAGCTTTGGCCATATCAAGCTTAAAGATAACATTCACCTCCGGCCGGTGAGACTCCAATGAGTGAATCAATTATTGCGCCAAAAGAACATTATCACTCAACAATCGTCCCGGGACAAACCCACTCTAGGACGGAGATATTACCTTCGGTAGGACATGCCCAAGTCTAATGGACATCAACTTCGTGCATATCTTATTCGTAACATTACACAAACTTATCGGCCGGTACTCACTCCAAGAACCTGGGCTGGCGGTCTTAGGTATAAGGGAGATGGTAGTAGCTGTGAAACTCTTCGGCATCGCTTTGCCACGGAAAAACTCAGATACTGCACCAAAAACATCCTCTGAGACGAGATCCCAGCAGGTATGATAGAAAATCGCCCCAAATCCATTTGGTCCTGCAACACTCTTCGGCTCAATACTGAAGACAGCCTCTCGAACCTCTATCATCGTTGGCATGGCACAAGAAACATCTATCCTCATCTGTCAGGCCATCCTCTAAGCAGTCCCGATCCATCTCATCTGGAAACACCGACTCTGTAGATAAGAGCTTCTCAAAGAAAGAAGCCGCCGATCTCTTAATTGCTATTGGATCAGTTAAAACCTCCCCCTCATGTTGTATCTCAAAGATCGTACCACGAAACCTCCTCTTCTTCACTAAAGAGTGGAAATATCTCGTGTTTCGTTCCCCATCTTTAGCTCATTTGATTCCGGCCTTTTGTTTCCAGAAGGCCTCCTCTTGAGTCAACACCCGAACCAACACAGCCGAGCACCGATTTCGCTCCACAAGCGTGCGATCACAAGGATCAAGATCATATGCTTCATCAGCCTCCTTGAGATCTCGCTCCGCCTCTGCAACCCTATCAAACACATTCCCAAATACTGTTTTGTTCCATTCCTTCAAACAGTGCTTCAAACGAGTCAGTTTTTGCTGAAGGCGAGTCATACCACTCCCGATCGTCGAGTATTGCCAATTCCGACGAACAACCTCAAGAAATCCCGGGTGTGTGATCCACATGTGCTGAAATCGAAAAGATGATGCCTTTTGAATCATAATAGTCTCTGCAATAACCAATAATCCACGATGATCCGATTTGGAGAGCTCTAGATGAGTAACTTGTGTTTTCGGGAATACGTCCATCCAGCTATCAGTCACCAGGACCCAATCTAGACGTTGTCGCAATCGACGACTGTACCAGGTGTAAGGGCTCCCAGTATAACCGGCATCTGTAAGGGCACAGTCTGCAATAGTCTCATGAAAATCCGACATTGCAATACCATTGGGGGCAGCGCCCCCCGACCGTTCCTCTGGACAGAGGACAGTATTAAAATCCCCTCCCACAATCCAAGGCGAAGAGCCGACCGAAATCAATCGAAGGCCATCCCAAAGATCCCGTCGCTCCACCACATCGCATTTAGTATATACTACTGTAACAAAAAACGGTTTCGGCCACTTATTAGATTCCAAACGGAGGTGCAGAAACTGCTCATGATCTAATAAAACCTGACACCGTACCTCTGGACCCCAGAAAAACCATATCTGATTTACACAATTTGAAATAACCTCATGAAATCCCAGCCGCCTCGCCATAAACCTTCCCTCAAGGGAGATCATAGGCTCCATGATAGCCAAGAAATCCAGATGATGTTGTTTTCTGACTCTATTCAAGACCCTCTGCGTAGGATCATTTCCAATTCCCCGAACATTCCAAAATAATCCTTTCATCTATCAAGGGAGAGTAGATCGTATAGTACTCCTCGTGACAATCCTACGGGGCGGGGAGACTGCCTTTCGCCGATCTGGCGAAGCAGAATGGTTTGTAGATGTGTCTCCCATGGACCGACCTCGCCGATGGCGCGCCAACCTCCTAGAGACATCCTCCTCATCCACCTGATGTCTGCCATCAACCTGTACGTCCTCCCCCGTCGGCCCCAAAACCTCATCATCGGTAACTGCAGCACAGTTAGGCAACTCCTGATTCTCTGTATTAACCACACATCCTGTGAGCTCACACCTTGCTGTCTATGATGCTGGCACAACACCTGTTTCTACCTGCTCATCTTCAGTCCTCGTGTCAGATGGACCACCAGACTCTCCCAACTCAGGAACCATCGGATGTACAACGGGAACCGTTGTCTCCTTCTCATTCCTAGAATGGTGTTCGTCGACTGATTCTTTGACATGACCAGGTTTCACTTTTCCATCATCCTCATCTTCCGTCAAGTGCACCACTTCTTCGACCACTGTTTTGGACACATCTTCATGAGATGCAACTTCATGCGATTCACCCTCCGCCCCCTTAGAGCCACTAGTACTAGCCCCAAGGCGAGATCGGGCTGCACCATCATAAAAAACCACATGCTTTTCTTTATGGCGATCTCTCAAGTTCTTTTGCGCCCGCTGCGTATCCAGTTTCATCCGAAGATCCTCCTGATCAGGAATAGGTGGTGGAGGATCATCCCTATTTGCAGGCCTAACTGGTGGGGCCTTTGATTTGTGCTTCTCATAGCACTCATCTTCATCATGTCCTAAGTGCTTGCAAGCCCCACAATACTTAGGAAGACACTCGTAAATCACAGGCTGGATGATCACTTCTGTCCCAATCCCAAGCCCGATTTCCGTCTATAGCGGCTCAAGTAAGTTAATCTCAACACAGACCCGCGCCACACTAGGCCACACCAGAGTCGCTGTAGAAACATCTGTCCTAAGTGGCGTCCCCAATAGACGGGCAATGCTAAACAATGCCTCCCGATCAAAGAACTGGATCGGCAACTCCGGCAAACGAACCCATACTGGAACAATAGGCGATTTTTCCCTTGGATTAAACGTAGGTGTCCATTTAAAGAGACGCATGGGAAATCCTTCTACAAACCAGATAGATTTGATCCAAAGCTTAGTATAATCCTCCTCTAGAGCAAATTTTATGAAAACATGTCGAACATTAATGGCCCCTACAGAGAAATCCCCACGAAATCCCTGAGCCAGCATCCAGCGTCGAAGATTTTGCATGGATGGATAGCCATGCGAAAACTTCCCTACCAAGGCATAACGAAAAGGTAGGGATAATCGAGATATTTCCTCAGATGAAAATCTCAGCACCTTCATTCCCTGATCACGAGACAAAACACCCATCGGGCGAAATGAAGATGTCTCAAAAGATATTGGTGGCGGCGGAGGACGCACAGCTGCACCGGCAACCGCATCGCGATAAGACCGCACCGGGGGCGATGAACACCCTGCTGTGGCAGACATACTACCAAACAACTGCCCAATCAGACCTCCGGTGAAGCTTCGGCAACAGTCCAAACTCCGTGAATCAACAACCAAACAAGAGATGCAAAAATCAACAACAAATCTGTGAACCGCGCAGCAGAAAGTCGCAGAAATCCGACGAAATTCAGCAATTCACAACAATCAATATCGCAGCGATTCACAACAATCAATCAATCAATCGCAAAACACAGCAAGAAATCTGCGAAATCCGAGGAAAACGCAATAACAGCACCAGAAATCAACGCATAATTCGCAGAGCAGTGCAGCAGAATTCGCAGCAGCAGTGACGAGCGATTTGCAGCAAAACAGCACCAGCAATCAACAATCAACTGCAGCAAACAAATCTGCGAAATCCGACAAAGACTCCGACGAATTCGCAGCAAAACAGCACCAGAAATTGCAGAACAACGCAGCAGAATTCGCAGAGCAATGCAGCAGAATTTGCAGCAGCAGTGACGAGCAACTTGCAGCAAAACAACAGCAGAAAATTCCCAGAAATCCGACGAACTAACAATAGTCAAAAACGACGAACAAACAGCAGCTAAAATCAGCCAAAGCACAGTGAACAGCAACAGCAAAAACAGGAATTCGCAGCCAAAAACAGCAATTGCAGAAATCCGACGATGAACAGCAGAATTTGCAGCAGCAGCGAACAGTAATTCGCATCAAAATTACAGCAGCAGCAGTTGAAATCCGAAAATATTCAGCAGCAAATGATAGCAGCAATTCACAGCAATCTTCAGCAAAGAAAAAACAGCAACACTTCACAGCAAGAAAGTAGTGAAAAATCCGATGAAAAAACCCAGAAATTCCGATGAAATTCGTAGAAAAACCGATGAAATAATCAATGGGGATCAACAAAAGATCTAGCCACAAAAATTCAACAGCAACAGCATCTAAATTCAGCCACAGAATCAGCAGAACCAGCGAGATTCAGCAAGAACGATGAATATGCAGAAACAGTGAAAAAATCCGACTAATTTCACAGAGAATCCGATGAATGGGCAAAACCAAAATCCTCCAAACCAAAATCAATAAACTACCAAACCAAAATCAGCAATATCCCACGAAATTCAGAGAGAAAATCGCAGAAATAATTCTTCCCAACCTACGCAGAAATCCCAGAAAACTCGCAACACTTAACTCTTAAGCCCAGTCTCAATCTTCAATGAAAATTCAAATTGAATGATGGGAAATGTTCCCCATGTGATGAGGAATCGATTGATATAAGTGGTAGCAAGAAATTCGTCGGATTGGAGGCGGAATTGACTTAAGCTGGCACTAGACTTGCCCTCCAATGGATCCTCCTTAAGGGATTTAGATTGTACTCATTCCAATTACCAGACTCGTAAAGCCCGGTATTGTTATTTATTGTCACTACCTCCCCGTGTGTCAAGGGCCGCCCGCGTACTCAGCACCCTTGACGCGCAGTTCGGCCACTCAACCGTTCTACATGGCCGACCAATCAACTTTCACCGACAGACGATGAACAATCCGCAGTCTTAGAGTCCTAGGAGTTGGTCTTTTACTGGTTTGTTATTTGCTTTCTGTTGTTTAGATTGATCAGGGGGACGTTACGCGTCCTGAGGTATAAGTTTCAACTTTTCTATTATCTAGTGTAGACAATAGAATTTATTTTTTTAAGCTTATTATAGGGGGTTATGAGTTCAAGAAGCTTGGTTTAGTGACGTGTTAGAGTCCCCCTCAAGGCGATCCCCTTGCTCTAGCATCGTTGTTTACTGTATATGCATTTTTCAGCAATAATACAAGCTCCTTTCTGTAATCATGTGTGCAATTTACTGTTGTGTGATTTGTTCCTCCCTATCGTGATTCCTTTCGGCGCGCTGCGTTAGTGCCGAGCGGAGGTGCGTGCGGAGATTGGCAGACGTAGTTAGCGGACTACTAGCCACACGCTGCGCTTTGCGGAAGGTGCCTCGTTAGAGGTGATATTAGAGCCTCGTGTCGAGATAGGGCCGAGGCGTGCGAATGCTGCTGCTGCAAAGGTGTCGTGGCAAGATTCAGAGAGCCCGTGACACGCAGCTTCATCCAGCGAGAGAGCTGAGAATCCGGAGGACGAACACTCCCAGTTGACCGAGTTGGAGGAGAAGGTCTCTTCCCTAGAATCTGATATCACGGTGTTGAATTCAGAGTTGGACGAATATCGACAGGTGATTTAGGAGATGGCTGGTGTCTTTGGAGACGACAGCATTGCCGATATGCGGCGTAACATGGAGCAGATGTCCATTCAGATTGGTTTGCTCGAGCGTGCAGTGAGTAACACCCCTATTATTGCTCACGATCCCGATGCTAGGCTTCAAATTCCAGAATTGAAGGCCTATAGCGGTGCACGACATGCGAAGGAGGCAGAGAACTTCCTTTTTGACATGGAACAGTACTTCCTTGCGGTAGACGTGCAGGATGAGGCAAGGTAGGTGTCGACTGCAACCATGTATCTGACTGGTGACGTAAAGTTGTGGTGGCATACCAAGTATGCGGAGATCCAGGCCCATCAAGTGCAGCTTGATACATGGGCTCTTCTACGGGAGGCGATTCGAGAGCAGTTCTTCCCGGAGAATGTCGAGTACAATGCCAGGCGGGCATTACGAAATCTTGAGCATACAGGTTCCGTGCGGGAATATGTGAAAGCTTTCTAAGCACTGATGCTGAACAATCGAGACATGTCGGAGGCGGACAAGCTGTTCACTTTCATGGAAGGCTCGAAACAGTGGGCAAGAAATGAGTTGCAGAGGCAACGGGTCACTGATTTGAATTCGGCTATTATAGCGGCCGAACGCTTGGGAGATTTCAACCAAGAGACTCGGAAGGATAGGCAGGCGACGCCTAGTCCTACACAAAGTAAGCCGAGTGGGATGAGATCGTTCAGGATTAACTTCAAAAGAGGTGGGGGAGACAAGAAGCCCCACGCTCAAAATGGCGCACAGGGCGATTCAGGCAGGAACAAGCCCCAAGAGAACAAGCAAGGAGCACCACAGAAGAGGAGCGGGTGTTTCTTCTGCGATGGTTCGCATGGGTTTTGGGATTGCCCGAAGAGATATGTGTTGAACACATTGGTAACGACCTTTGCCGACAAGGCGTCATCCTCGAAGAGTGTGGAGCCACAAGCAGCGGCAGGGGGCGAGAATGACATGGAGGAGGACGAGGACAATTTGGGTGTCGTATCCCAATGGTGTAATACATTGTCCACAGTGGCGGCGAAGAGGGTGTGCCACCCCTTGCGAGAAAGACTGTCCCAGCTCTTACTGTGGAACAACCGCAACAGAAAGAAGAAGAAGTTCAGCCCGGATTCTTAGGAAGAAAGGGTTGATGTTCGTTGATGTGAAGATTCATGGCAAGTCGATCCGTGCCTTGATTCATACTGGAGCCTCCACAACCACCTTGCGAGCACCGAAGTGGCGAGACCCGGGCTCGTGCTAGAGAAGAGAGTTGGGTGTGTGAAGGGGATCAACTCGGCTGCACAACCCATTGTCGGTGTAGCCAAGTCTATGCTGATTAAGGTTGGTGCTTATGAGGGCAAGACCAATCTTTCTGTTGTGGTGATGGACGACTTCAAGCTTATCCTCGGGCTTGAATTTCTACAGGATACATGCACAGCGGTCTTACCTCATGTCCATTCGCTGATGATGATGGGAGTGAAACCGTGTGTCATCCCTACCTTGGCCGGATGCACAGGAGAGAAGAATTTGTCGGCCATGGGGTTTGAGAAGGGTCGCAAGCGGAATGAGCTATCCTACTTGTGCACTCTTTGTTTTGAGGAAATGGAAGAGGTGTTAGAGGCTATCCCGAGCGCTATTAAGAGACTGTTGAGGGAGTTTGAGGACGTGATGCCAGACGAGCTGTCTCGGAAGCTACAGCCGAGAGGGCAGTAGATGACGAGATTGAGTTGGTGCCTGGCACGAGATCACCCGCCAGGGCACCGTACAGGATGTCGCAACCTGAGCTTGTGGAGCTTAGGAAGCAGTTGAAGGATATGCTCAAAAGCGGAATCATCAAACCCTCTAAGTCGTCATACGGAGTGCCGGTCCTGTTTCAGAAGAAGGCCGACGGCTCCCTATGATTGTGTTGTGACTATCGGGCGCTGAACACGATTACTGTAAAGAACAAGTACCTGATACCGTTGCTGGCAGACTGCTTCGACTGTTTGAGCACAGCGAACTACTTTACGAAGATAGCCTTGAGGTTGGGCTATTCGCAGGTTTGAATCAAGGACGGCGATGAGGCGAAGACGACAGTTGTCACGAGGTACGGAGCTTTCGAATTTCTTGTCATGCCTTTCGGCCTGACAAACGCTCCCGCAACCTTCAGCACCTTGATGAACCAGGTGCTTCACGGTTTTCTTGACGAGTTTGTCGTGGTGTACTTGGACGACATTGTGGTGTACAACAGAACCTTGGACGAGCACGAGGACCACTTGCGGTAGGTTTTGACGATACTCCGCGAGCACGAGCTATATGTGAAGGTGTCGAAGTGCTCGTTTGCTCGGGAGAGTATCAATTTCTTGGGACACATCGTGGGGAGAGGACGCATTCGGATGGATCCCAAGAAAGTACAGGCTATCGAGGAGTGGAGACCGCCGAGCGATGTTCATGACTTGCGTTCATTTCTTGGCTTGGCGAATTATTATCGGCGATTTGTGAAGGACTACTCCGCGATAGTACGACCTTTGACGGACTTACTAAATAAGATAGAGACTTGGAATTGGACGCCCCAATGGCAAGTAGCCTTCGATGATTTGAAGAGAGCGATGGTGACAGATCCTATGTTGGCCTTACTAGATATGTCAAAGCCATTCGTGGTGGAGACAGATGCTTTAGATTTTGCATTAGGAGGAGTTCTAATGCAAGACGGCCATCCAGTTGCCTTTGAGAGCAAAAAGTTGAAGGATGATGAACGATGTTATTCAGTGCACGAGAAGGAGTTGATGGCCGTAGTTCATTGCGTTCGACTATGGCGGCACTATTTGTTAGGCTCTCCCTTCGTGGTCAGGACGGAGAACACTGCAGTGAGTCATTTCATGTCGCAGCCGAAGCTGATCAATAGGCAGGCACGTTGGCAGGAGTTACTATCAGAGTTTCATTTTGTGTTGGAGTCCCGAGCCGGCTCCAGCAACCACGCAGCAGAAGCCTTGAGCCGCAACGCAGATCTGGCGAATTTGGAGTCGTTAGCAGTGCTCTCCTCTAGCGCGGTTGCTATCTCTATGAAGGATCAGGTACGGGAGTTACTACCGAGAGATCCCACAGCGCAAAGCCTGATTCGACTTGTCGAGTAGGGCAAGACTCAACAGTTTTGGATCGAAGGCCTATAGCGGATGACCAAGGGAAACCACGTATATGTTACGAGAGGCGGGGACCTACGGAATCACTCCTTTCAGAATGCCACGACACTCTTTGGGCGGGACACCAAGGACAGGAGCGCACGTATGCCTTGTTGCGGAGGGCCTACTATTGGACACAGATGCGGGATGATGTCGAGACGTATGTCCGCACTTGCTTGATATGTCAGCAGGACAAGGCAGACCATCAGAAGAAGGCCGGTTTGCTACAACCACTTCCCATCCCAAAGCGTCCATGGGAGAGCGTCTCCATGAATTACATCTCTGAATTGCCTAAGGTCGGGGACTTAGGCTCTATTATCGTCGTGGTAGATCGTTTTTCAAAATATACTACTTTCATCGCAACACCCAAACATGCTACGACAAAAGGGACGGCTCATCTCTTCTTCAAGCACATTGTGAAGTATTGGGGACTACCAAAGGATATTGTCAGTGATCGAGACTCCCGTTTCACTAGCATCTTTTGGACCGAGCTGTTCAAACTCCTCGGGTCCACGCTTTTCATGAGCTCGAGCTATCATCCACAGTCCGATGGTCAGACAGAACGCTTTAATTCTATGTTGGAGGACTACCTTTGGCACTTTGTGCGAGGTACGCAGAAGGATTGGGTGAAGCCCCTGGATGTCGCTCAGCTATGTTTAAACGCTCAAAAGAGCTCTTCCACCAACAAGAGCGCTTTTGAAATTGTTACTGGGCAACAACCGCTCCTTCCTCACACTCTTGACACCCCACAAAGTGTGAGATCCCCTCTTGCTCGAAGTTTCTCCCAGGAGTGGAAGCAGAATGTTGATATTGCAAGAAGTATTCTGGAAACAGCTTAGAAGAAGGATGAAGAAGTATGCAAGAAGTATTCGGGAGACCTGGTGTTGGTGAAGGTCCCGAATCCGAGATTGTCAAAGTCATCAAGGGAGAGAGATCCTTGGTTGATGCAGAAGAATATTGGCCCTTTGCCTGTCGTTAGGCGTATTGGGACGGTGGCATACAAGGTGGAGTTGCTGCCGTGGTGGAAGATCCTCAATGTCTTCCATGTGAGCCAATTGAAGAAGTATTCAGTAGATAAGGAGGACGATACCCGCAGTCAACCTAGCCGCCCACAACTTGAATTGACGAAGACGAAGGAGAAGGTGGCTGAAGCAATCCTAAATCACCAAGTGACGAGTACAACGAAGAGAGACCACACAAAGTACTTGGTGAAATGGAGGGGATGCAGCAGCAAGGAGAACACTTCGGAGCGAGTGACGAACCTAAAGGCGTTTCTACCTCTTGTCGAAGCGTACCATGCTTCCATAGCGCCGGGGACGTCGCTATCTCAGGTGGGGGAAGATGTCAAGGGCCGCCTGCGTACTCGGAACCCTTGACGCACACTTCGGCCACTCAACCGTTCTACATGACCGACCAATCAACCTTCACCGATAGATGATGGACATCCACAGTCTTAGAGTCCTAGGAGTTGGTCTTTTACTGCTTTGTTATTTGCTTTCTGTTGTTTAGATTGCTCAGGGGGACGTTACGCCTCCTGAGGTATAAGTTTCAGCTTTTTTATTATCTAGTGTAAACAATAGGATTTATTTTTTTAAGCCTATTATAGGGGAGAATGAGTTCAAGAAGCTTGGTTTAGTAACGTGTTAGAAGCCCCCTAAAGGCGATCCCCTTGCTCTAGCATCGTTGTTTACTGTATACGTATTTTTCAGCAATAACACAAGCTTCTTTCTAAAATCGCGTGTGCAATTTACTGTTGTGTGATTTGTTCCCCCCTATCGTGATTCCTTTCAGAACGCAGCATTAGTGCCGACCGAGGTGTGTGCGGAGATTGGCAGACGTAGTTAGCGGACTACTAGCCACACGTTGCGCTTTGCGGAAGGCGCCTCATGAGACCGTGTCAGGATTGGGTAATTTGCGCGCCTACTGCCTTCCTTGTATGTGGTAGCCATTTCTCAGGCTCCCTCTTCAGAATTGAACCCTAATTCTCCGTCACCCGTCACCACCATAATAGGCCACTATCCTACCATCAAAAGTTGATAGGGCAGAAATTTGAATGATGCGTCGCCGGTAGGAGGGTCGTGCGATCCGTCGAGTTATCATGAATCATCTCAGCAACGGGCAGAACCCGTGTAGACCTTTTATATAATAAATGCATCCCTTCCAAAAGTCGGGGTTTGTTGCACGTATAGCTCTAGAATTACTACGGTTATCCGAGTATCAGGTACCATCAAACAAACTATAACTGATTTAATCAGCCATTCGCAGTTCCACAGTCTGAATTAGTTCATACTTACACATGCATGGCTTAATCTTTGAGACAAGCATATGACTACTGGCAGGATCAACCAGGTAGCATTGCTCACCGACTTCGCCTCCCACATGGGACGAGCCCAAAACGGTGGCGGGCGTCGTTTGCACGAAGCGCTGAACGCTTGTTTTTGGGGTAAATAGAGGCCGAGCTCCTCGTACCACCGTGTGTTCCGCATCCGAGAGATCGGGCAAAGATGCAATGGGCCAACGACCCGGGCACGTGCAACTGTGCGAGGGACGTGGGACACAACGTGCGCCTTGAGCTCCACCCCGCACCGCGGCCCTGAGGGGTGCAGCTCAGGGCGAAAACGGGACGTTCGGAATAATAGAATGCCTTCGCAATATGTATGCAGCATAGGAAACCGACTGCGGCCAAGGCAGGAGCGTGCTTGGGCCAACGACTGAAGCGGCTTGCGGGGGATGTTGTCGTTGCCCGAGGAGGGATCCAACATGCCCAGACACGGCAATCACCACTCACGCGCCCATTACGTACGCAATGCCCGAGCACACAAGCCAATGCCCGCCGTCCCACGATGCATTCAAGCGTCGCGGCAGGCGAACGGCAGCAAGCACGCCCAAGCATACCCCGGTAGGCACGAGATTCAGGACAAAGGACGAGTTGGGAACCGAGGAGCACAAACCTAGGGACCGCAGTAGCTTGCCTGTGGGGGCCATCGTAGGCTGCCTCCCGATGCCTCCACTTTCGTAGGGGACGGGCTACTAGCAAGCGCACCCAAAAGCATACCCCAGCTCCCGAGCGGGAGTCTTAAATGCCGGGATTGCCGACTTTGGCCAGCCACATGCTACTGATTTCGGGGGCGCAGGCAACAGACGACGACAAGCACACCCAAGCTGTGTGGGTGCCACCGGGAGCTGACGGGCGGGGGTACAAGCCGTCGCTGGCCGCCCTTGACGCCTCCATTTTTGCAGGCAATGGGCTACTAGCAAGTGCACCCAAATGCATACCTCAGCTCCCGAGCGGGAGCCTTGCATGCCGGGATTGTCGATGTTTGCCCACTACAAGCTACTAATTTCAGCGTCGCAAGCCACAAGTGGTGAAAAGTACCCCCGACCGTCAGATCCCGACGGCACCCAATCGGTCCGCTTATACGAGGGGAGGCCGACAAGCATAAGCGGACCGACCAACCTTGCTTGGACGGAGCTCGTGTTCGCCATGTTTTAGCAAATCGCAATTGAAGCTCGCCCCCGACGGTTTGCCGTTGCGGACGTGATGGCGTTTGCCGCACACGATGCAAATGGGCATCGACCGCTCGCAACACCGTAGAGCCCCGCTCAAGCGCCCCACCGGACTCTCGCCACCAAAACAAAGCCCACACAAGCCACGCCCAAGCCATGAGTGCTCCGTTCGTGTCCTCCGTTCTTGAACATCTCTTTATTTGTTTCATCTCCTTCGTGTGCTCCGTTCTTCGAGCCTCTTCTCCATGGATCTCCATAGGTCAACTCATGGCTTCCTCCATGGGTTTCTATTGTTTGGATTTGCCCTTTACAATTTTTACAAAATGTACCTCTCCACCTATTCTACAATCATTACAACTTAAAAAGAAACCTCAAACAACAGTTGGGGGGAGGGTACATTAATAGGGAGAAAGCAAACCTTAAGCCTATTAGGCTAAAAACGAAGAGATAAGAAATAAGAGGCACACAGGCCCCAACAAAATAGAAAATAAAACCATACACAAGGTCCAATGGGCTTCGTGATCATCCATATTAATCCAATTAACACAAATAAGCATGAAATATTCCAAATAATTATGCACCAATAATAATGCAAACTATGCATTATAAACAATGATATCTTATATCATAAATTAATTACATATACAATCTAAGAAATGATATAAAAAATAATGTAACTTAATATGGACATAATTGCTTCCCATACAATAAATAATTCGTGTTTTGAAAAACCCATCAAATTAATTTTAGTAATTTAATTTTGGAAATTGCCATAAATTTGAATGATGCGTCGCCGGCACAAGGGCCGTGCGATCCGTCGAGTTATCATGAATCATCACAGCAACGGGCAGAGCCCGTGTCGACCTTTTATCTAATAAATGCATCCCTTCCAAAAGTTGGGGTTTGTTGCACGTATTAGCTCTAGAATTACTACGGTTATCCGAGTAGTAGGTACCATCAAACAAACTACAACTTGAACGGAAGTCTGCGCCTTTCTCTGCACTCTCTTCCAATGGTGGCGGGTAACTCTCAACATACAGTGCCTCAGATACACTGCCTGATCGCCTCAAGCAGGAAGTCTGTGTACTCGTCTACACTCTCTTCGCCAATGTCGCTCATATTAGAAGTCTGTGCCTTTCTCTACACTCTCTTCCCAACTGTCGCTCACATTAGAAGTCTGTGCCTTTCTCTACACTCTCTTCTCAATGTAACCTGCTGAAGTCGGAAGTCTGTGCCTCACTCTACACTCTCTTCCCGACTGTTGTTCACTGAAGTCGAAAGTCTGTGCCTGGCTCTACACTCTCTTCGGAAGTCTATGCCTCTCACACTCTCTTCAGAAGTCTGTGTCTGGCTCTACACCCTCTTCCCGATTCTCTCAATAGTGCTCCAAGTCTTGTGAAGTGAGCCTCTGAAATCTCCGATGCAACTCAAGACAGTGCCTCCAATACACTCGAATTGATCTGGAACGAACGGAGTGTCTGATGTTCCTCAAGACAGTGCCTCTTATACACACGAACTAATCTGGAATGACGTGCGAAGTGGGAGTCTGTGTGCACTCTTCGTACTCCCTCACCCATACGAGGTGTTGCCGCCCTCGGCAAACACGCAAGCCCACCCTTAAGGTAGACAACACTTAGACACTTGCAAACACATAATGGGCCGGATGCCCAACTGTCGAGACCACGCCGCTCATGGACCGGACGTCTCTACTAAGGGTTCTCGCTCAACCCAACGCGAAAATGGGACCCCTGCCCCGAGTCTATTTGACGACCAAGCTCAAATCCTAGCTCGACCGCAAAACTCAATCTCATTGTCTCGGCCCAAGCGCTTGACTGCAACTGCAAGGGTAGGATCTATAATCCCCGTCCGGCAGTAAACTCCAAACGCCAGTCTTGCATCGGTCCGATCACTAACAAGAATGGGATGCTCAACTCTTATCCCGACTACACTAACAAGGTTGGGGTTTCTCGCTCCCAATCCCTGCCCTAATATCACGTTCGAATCTGGCCTGTGCGAAAGTCAAACTCGAGTCTCAACTCGAGCACACAATGCCGCACACTCAAATTCAACTCTAAGCCCGATCGACCCGCCTGCACCATGCCGTACATGGTGTTGATGGATCCCGATGCTCCCCTCGCGATTCTCAACTCGGTAGTCCCCCTCGAAAATCCTTAGACCAAAGAGGCCATAATATGGTGTAAGAATCCCGTCGAGGAACCTTCTCAACTCAGCTCAAACTCGTGCTCCTGGCGAGCACTCAACACACGGCTTATTGGGCTGCTCCCACTCACGCTCCGGACAAGTTGTCTTTCTCACATAACGGATGCCTATGCTCCTTGGTTCTTAAAGCGTGTTGTCTCTCTCTCTAGACGCACCCTCATCTACCACAATAGCACTTCATCACATAATTCTACTCAGCCACACACGGCTCGCACTGACAACTGCCCACAATGGAAAGGGTCTCAACGTCCACTCCTCGCAACCCCAAGGGTGGCTTGTTCCACGCACCTCATGTGCAACTGTGATTTGGCTCCTGAATATTCTGCACATCCTCCTCTACTAGAAGGTCTTCAGACTAATGAGAAGGAGGCCCTTCATCCACCACTCTCAACTCAAGGTGGTATCTCGCCCACCAAAACGGCCTCGTTGCAACGACCGCCTCCTACTTGCGGCAATCCACACACATGGTTGCTACACTCACTCACAAACATGGCTCTCGTAGTCCACCTGACGCATCGGCATGTCCCCCCGCTCAACGAAGCCAACTCAACTCTAAATCTGAATATCAATTTGCCAAAAAGCTTTGAACCACGGTTGACAGCTCGCATAACACATCTGCGGCACCCACACACCTGCTAATCAACAACAATGAAGTTGGACCGTAGCCACTTGCTCTATGAAGCAGCCTAAACGCGCACAAACGACTCTACCTAATATGATCTCTGCAGTAAATGTCCCCCAAAATCATATGATGTCTCTCAGAATCACAACGATATGATTTTGTCTCAACTGATGCCAACTCCCCTCCACCTGACGTAGAGCTCACATACCATTCATCAACCGGGAGGTCTCGTCCTCCAGGCTCGCAATTCACCTCGCCCCATGAAGGTAATGAGGCTCTGATATCAACTCTCGCAGGCGTGCTCTTCTTTCTCGCAGCGGAATGTAATTCTCATATATTTTTCGCATGTGCTTCCTCAAAGGTGACGCCTAACCTTCGATCGGCCGACAATCCGTCGCGTGTCCTTGACACTGAAACTCGCTAGCACGACATCTGAATGCCTCCCAGCGCTGAACCACGTGCCCTTGCGCTCGCCTATCCAAAATGCCCATACTCGCTGAGGCTCTCGGCACTCGTGCCTTAGCGTCTCGCCCACAATCTCAGAACCTGCCGACGCATTGCTTAATGGCAAGGAGCATCCTCGCTCCGCCTCGGCATTACGCCACTACGCTTGCGCCCGCAATGCCCATCTCATGCCCAACACTCACTCGGTACATCCCAGACACTCGCCCTCGTCATGGCCGCCTTCCATGCCTTGCCCGAGTAGGACCGCATCATAAGTTCGAGGCGCAATCGCTATGCTGACATCTTGTTGTTATCTCGCACGGCATGCCTGACATGCCATCTTGCCTTTCGACTTTGGCTTCATAATATTCCCACAGTGCGACATCGTCCCACGACCGCTCATATTTAGCCAACGGACCCCATGGACGGCTAGAACTCAATAGCGCATTCCATGAGTTTGATCACTAGGTCTTCGAATGATTGCCTCGATCACCCATTCGCATGAGAGGTGTTGCCCCTGATATCTCACAGCCCAAGGGGCAACCTTACACATCACATGTAGCCTCTCGGCAGTCTCGGCGCCCAACGTAAGCCATCCTGGCCTTATGCTGCCCGTCAGGTTTCTAAGCCCTTCGGGGACTCTAGCGCACCTCTCATGAGCTGCCTAGAGCTGGTTCTTCAAGGCCCCCATCATGCCCCCAAGAGATGCTCATTTAATGCAGACGTCTTCTCAAGCTACTGCCCTCGTGCACGGGGAGGGCTGGCTGGAGCTCACCACTGCATGCCCCCTCTTATAATAAGGTTTAAGAAAATAATCTCTTGTTCCAAGAGTAGAACACTCAAAAGGCTGAGGAGTGCACTTTTCCCGCATCTCCAAGGATAAAGCACTCTGCTTCACACATTAAGCTCCTACTCGCGCCTAAGGTTGCGCTCCATCATCGTTGCGTGTTGGCTGACATCCCCTAGTCACCCGCACGTCCGCCACAAGTGTTACAGCCGACCTCTAGCCCAAGGTGCGGCCTGTGACACCCTTACCTACTCGTTCTGTTGACGTCCTCGTCAACACATACACGAAGGATTGATGTGTATGCGGTGCCCAATACTCTCTCTCATTATCCCGCGACACTAGAACGACCTCCTGCTCTTTCGAGCGCTCCATCATGAAGTGCCTCTCCAGCACACGTTATCTCCCACAACAATGCCTCTACTGCACCCGAGGTGATCAACTCAACCCAAACGGAAGTCTGTGTGCTCGTCTACACCTTCGTCCTAAATCGGTTGCTAAGATCCCCCACAAAACATAGTGTCTCTCATGCACTCATTCAACACTAAACTTGAAGGGAAGTCTGCGCCTCTCTCTGCAGTCTCTTCCAAAGGTGGTGGGTAACTCTCAATAAATAGTGCCTCAGATACACTGCCTGATCGCCTCAAGCAGGAAGTCTTTGTACTCGTCTACACTCTCTTCCCCAATGTCACTCACATTACAAGTCTGTGCCTTTCTCTACACTCTCTTCTCAATGTAGCCTGCTGAAGTCGGAAGTTTGTGCCTCGCTCTACACTCTCTTCCCAATTGTCGCTCACATTAGAAGTCTGTGCCTTTCTCTACACTCTCTTCTCAATGTAGCCTGCTGAAGTCGGAAGTCTGTGCCTCGCTCTACACTCTCTTCCCGATTGTTGTTCACAGAAGTCGGAAGTCTATGCCTAGCTCTACACTCTCTTTGGAAGTCTGTGCCTCTCTACACTCTCTTCGGAAGTCTGTGACCGGCTCTATATTCTCTTCCTGATTCTCTCAACTGTGCTCCAAGTCTTGTGAATTGCGCCTCTGAAATCTCCGATGCTCGTCAAGACACTGCCTCCAATACACTCGAATTAATCTGGAATGACGTGCGAACTGGGAGTCTGTGCACACTCTTCGCACTCCCTCACCCACTCAAGGTGTTGCCGCCCTCGGCAAACACGCAAACCCGCCCCTGCAGTAGACCACACTTAGACACTTGCAAACACATAATGGGCCAGATGCCCAACTATCGGAACCACGCCGCTGGTGGACCGAACGTCTCTACGAAGGGTTCTCGCTCAACCTAACGTGAAAATGGGACCCCTGCCCCGATTTTGGTTGACGACCAAGCTCAAATCCTAGCTCGACCGCAAAACTCAATCTCTATGTCTCGGCCCAAGCACTTAACTGCAACTGCAAGGATAGGATCTCTAAATCCCCGTCCGGCAGCAAACTACAAACGCCAGTGTCACATTGGTCCGATCACTAACAAGAATGAGATGTTCAACTCCCGTCTCGGCTGCACTAACAAGGTTGGGGTTTCTCGCTCCCAATCCCTGTCGTAATATCACGTTCGAATCTGGCCTGCGCGAAAACCAAACTCGAGTCTCAACCCGAGCACACAATGCCGCAAACTCAAATTCAACTCTAAGCCCGGCCGACAGGGCCGCACCATGCCGTACATGGTGCTGATGGAGCCCTATGCTCCCCCGTGATTCTCAACTCGGTAGTCCCCCTCGGAAATCCTTAGACCAAAGAGCCCATAATATGGTGTCAAACTCCCGTCGAGGAACCTTCTCAACTCATCTCAAACTCGTGCTCCTAGCGAGCGCCCAACACACGGCTTAGTGGGCTGCTCCCAGTCAAGCTCCGGACAAGTTGTCTTTCTCACATAACGGATGACTATGCTCCTTGGTTCTTGAAGCGTGCCGTCTCTCTCTCTAGACGCACCATCATCTACCACAATAGCACTTCATCACATAATTCTGCTCGGCCACACACGGCTCGCACTGATAACAACTCACAACAGAAAGGGTGTCAATGTCCACTCCTCGCAACCCCAAGGGTGGCTTGTTCCACGCACCTCATGTGCAACTGTGCTTCGGCTCCTTAATATTCAGCACATCCTCCGCTGCTAGAAGCTCTTCAGACTAATGAGAAGGTGGCCCATCATCCACCACTCTCAACTCAAGGTCATATCTCGCCAAAACGGCCTCGTTGCGACGACAGCCTCCTGGCTTGCGGCACTCCGCACACATGGTTGCTACACTCATCACAAACATAGCTCTCGCAGTCCACCCGACGCATCGGCATGTCCCCCTTTCGCTCAAGGAAACCAAGTGAACTCTGAAATCTGAATATCAATCTGCCGAAAAGCTTTGAACCACGGTTTGACAGCCCGCCCAACACATCTACGGCACCCACACACCTGCGAACCAACAACAATGAAGTTGAACCATAGGCACTTGCTCTCTAAAGAAGCCTAAATGGGCACAAAGGACTCTACCCAACATGATCTCTACAGTAGACATCCCCCAAAATCATATGATGTCTCTCAGAATCACAACGATATGATTTTGTCTCAACTGATGTTCTCAACTGATGCCAACTCGCCTCTACCTGACGTAGAGCTCATATGCCATTCGTCAATCGGGAGGTCTCGTCCTCCAGGCTCGCAATTCACCTCATCCCATGAAGGCAATGAGGCTCTAATACAAACTCTCACAGGCATGCTCTTCTTTCTCACAGCGGAATGTAATTCTCATATATTTTTTGCCTGTGCGGCCTCAAAGGTGACGCCTAACCATCGACCGGCCTTCGCATATATTAGAGTATAACGACAGTCCCTCACATGTCCTCGACACTGAAACTCGCTAGAGCGACATTTGAACGCCTCCCAGCACTGCACTGCTTGCCCTTGCGCTCGCCTTTCCAGAATGCCCATACTCGCTGAGGCTCTCGGCACTCGTGCCTTAGCGTCTCTCCCACAATCTCGAAAGCTGCCAGCGCAATGCTTAATGGCAAGGAGCATCCTCGCTCCGCCTAGGCATTACGGCATTATGCATGCGCCCGCAATGCCCATCTCATGCCCAACACTCACTCAGTACATCCTAGGCCCTCGCCCTCGTCATGGCCACCTTCCATGGCTCGCCCGAGCAGGACCGCATCATAAGTCCGAGGCCCAATCGCTATGCCGACATCTTGCCGTTGTCTCGCACGGCATGCCCGACATGCCTTATTGCCTTTCCGCTTTGGCTTCAGAATATGCCCACAGTGCGGCGTCGTCCCAACCCAGCTCATCTTTAGCCAATGGAACCCCATGGACGGCAAGAACTCGATAGCGCGCTCCATAAGTTGGATCACGAGGTTTTCGAATGATTGCCTCGATCACCCATTCGCACGAGAGGTGCTGCCCCTAATATCTCGCAGCCCGGGGGCAACCTTGCACATCACACAGAGCCTCTCGGCAATCTCGGCGCCCAATGGAGGCCATCCTGGCCCTACGCTACCCGTTAGGTTTCCAAGCCCTTCGGGGACTCTAGCGCTCCTCTCATGAGCTGCCTAGAGCCAGCTCTTGAACGCCTACGCTACCCGTCAGGCTTCCAAGTCCTTCGGGGACTCTAGCGCTCCTCTCATGAGCTGCCTAGAGCCAGCTCTTGAACGCCCCCATAATGCCCCAAAAGATGCTTATTTAGTGTAGATGTCTTATCAAGTTACAGCCGTCGTGCACGGGGAGGGCTGGCTGGAGCTCACCACTGCATACCCCGCTTATAATAGGTTTAAGAAAATAATCTCTTTTTCCAAGGGTAGAACACTCAAAAGGCTAAGGAGTGCACTTTTCCCGCATCTCCAAGGATAAAGCACTCTGCTTTACACATTAACCTCCTACTCGCGCCCAAGGTTGCGCTCCATCGTTGTTGTGTGCTGCCCGACATCCCCTAATCGCCCGCTCATCCGTCACAAGTGTTACATCCGACCTCTAGCCCAAGGTGCGGCCTGTGACACGACTACAGTAGACGGTGCGGACAACCCCTACCGACGTGAGCTCGGGCAGGCAGACGGAAGCCGACCACTGCTGATGTGCGCGCACGCGACTGTGCACACACTGCCGACGCGCGCCCGCAAGTAGACGGCAGCAGACGGGCGCCCGTTCATGACGTCTGCACTAAATGAGCATCTCTTAGGGGCATGATGGGGGCCCTCAAGAGCCAGCTCTAGGCAGCTCATGAGAGGAGCGTTAGAGTCCCCGAAGGGCTTGGAGACCTGACGGGCAGCGTAGGGCCAGGATGGCCTACGTTGGGCTCCGAGACTGCAGAGAGGCTCCGTGTGACGTGTAAGGTTGCCCTGCGGGCTGCGAGATATCTGGGGCAACGCCTCTCGTGCGAATGGGTGATCGAGGCAAGCATTACAAGACTTCGTGATCCAACTAATGAATGGGTGACCTACAACTGAAGCGGCTTGGGGGGATGTTGTCGTTGCCCGAGCAGGGATCCAACATGCCCACAAACGCCAATCACCACTGACGCGCCCATTACGTACGCAATGCCCGAGCACACAAGCCAATGCCTGCCGTCCCACGATGCATTTAAGCGTCGCGGCAGGCGAACGATAGCAAGCACGCCCAAGCATGCCGCTGTAGGCACGAAGATTCGGGACGATTCACGAGTTGGGAACCGAGGAGCACAAATATAGGGACCGGAGCGGCTTGCTTGTGCGGGCCGTCTCTGGCAGGGGCGCATGTGTTGGGTTTTCGTTATTTCACGCACGACACCAACTCTTTCATGAGGAAGCGCGCATAC
>NC_026151.1:1297777-1335944 GCF_000512975.1 Sesamum indicum
TTGCCATTGAGCAATGCGTCGGAAGGTTTTGAGATTGTGTGTGAGACGCTAACGCACGAGTGCCGAGAACCTCAGCGAGTATGGGCATTCTGGATAGGCGAGCGCAAGGGCACGAAGTACAACGCTAGGAGGCGTTCAGATGTCATGCTAGTGAGTTTCAGTGTCGAGGACACGCGACTGACTGTTGCTATACTCTGATATGTACGAAGACGGGATGAAGGTTAGGCGTAACCTTTGAGGCCGCACAGGCAAAAAATATATGAGAATTACATTCCGCTGTGATGAAGAAGAGCACGCCTGTGACACTGTGTCAGGATTGGGTAATTTGCGCGCTTGCTGCCTTCCTTGGATGTGGTAGCTGTTTCTTAGGCTCCCTCTCCGGAACTGAACCCTAATTCTCCGTCATCCATCACCACCATAGTTGGCCACTATCCTACCATCGAAAGTTGATAGGGCAGAAATTTGAATGCTGCGTCGCCGGCACGGGGGCCGTGCGATCCGTCGAGTTATAATGAATCATCGCAGCAACGGGCAGAGCCCGTGTTGACCATTTATCTAATAAATGCATCCCTTCCAGAATTCGGGGTTTGTTGCACGTATTACCTCTAGAGATACTACGGTTATCCGAGTAGCAGGTACCATCAAACAAACTATAACTAATTTAATGAGCCATTTGCAGTTTCATAGTCTGAATTAGTTCATACTTACACATGAATGTCTTTTCATCTTTCCCTCGCGGTACTTGTTCACTATCAGTCTCTCACCCGTATTTAGCATCGGACGGAATTTACCGCCCGATTAAGGCAGCATTCCCAAACAACCCGACTCGCCGACAGCACCTCGTGGTGCGACAAGGTCCGGGCATGATGGGGCTTTCACCCTCTCCGGCGCCCCTTTCCAGGGGACTTGGGCCCGATCTGCTACTGAGGATGCTTCTCCAGACTACAATTCAGACAGCGAAGCCGCCCGATTCTCAAGTTGGGCTATTCCCGGTTCGCTCGCCGTTACTAGGGGAATCCTTGTAAGTTTCTTTTACTCCGCTTATTGATATGCTTAAACTCAGCGGGTGATCCCGCCTGACCTGGGGTCGCGGTCGGAGGCGCTGGCGCCTTTGGGTCCAACGTGATGCCCGAGCGGACGACCCCGAGCGCGGCACGACAGCACGCGAGTTGAGCGTTCAACCACCACTGGTCGTGGCCGCGCGCGGCACGGGAGGCCAATGTCCTCCCCCCGCGATAGGCGGGGGGACGCTCGCGATGCGTGACGCCCAGGCAGACGTGCCCTAACCTAATAGCTTCGGGCGCAACTTGCGTTCAAAGACTCGATGATTCATGGGATTCTGCAATTCACACCAAGTATCGCATTTCGCTACGTTCGTCATCGATGCGAGAGCTGAGATATCCATTGTCGAGAGTTGTTTTGACATTCGAGAGACGTCCCCTCCGCCCGTGCACCCTACGGACGGGGGCATCGTGCAGCGGATGCTTCGTTTAGTTTTTCCTTGGCGCGTACCACGTTGGGGGTTCGTTAGCCCGCACAGCGAGCGTGTTCGTGCGTGCCGACGGGAGAGGGTATCGGATGGGGGCATTCGCCCCACACCCGAGCCCCGATTTTGTTTATATCGTGTTCGCAGTCTACTTTTGAAGGTTTTAACAATGATCTTTCCATAGGTTCACCTACGGAAACCTTGTTACGACTTCTCCTTCCTCTAAATGATAAGGTTCAGTGGACTTCTCGCAACGTCGCGGGCAGCAAACCGCCCACATCGCCTCGATCCGAACACTTCACCAAACCATTCAATCGGTAGGAGCGACTAGCGGCATGTACAAAGGGCAGGGACGTAGTCAACGCGAGCTGATGACTCGCGCTTACTAGGAGTTCCTCGTTGAAGACCAACAATGCAATGATCTATCCCCCTCACGATGAAATTTCAAAGATTACCTGGGCCTGTCGGCCAAGGCTATAGACTCGTTGAGTACATTAGTGTAGCGCGCGTGTAGCCCAGAACATCTATGGGCATCACAGACCTATTATTGCCTCAAACTTCCGCGGCCTAAAAGGCCGCATAGTCCCTCTAAGAAGCTGGCCGCGGAGGGATACCTCCGCATAGCTAGTTAGCAAGCTGAGGTCTCGTTCGTTAACGGAATTAACCAGATAAATCACTCCACCAACTAAGAGCGGTCATGCACCACCACCCAAGAATCAAGAAAGAGCTCTCAGTCGGTCGATCCTTACTATTCTGGACCTAGTAAGTTTCCCCGTGTTGAGTCAAATTAAGCCACAGGCTCCACTCCTGGTAGTGTCCTTTCGTCAATTCCTTTATGTTTCAGCCTTACGACCAAACTCCCCCGGAACCCAAAGACTTTAATTTTTGTGCTCTGTCTTTATGTTGTTAGATGAACCAAGTCAATTTTTTTGTTTTGTGCATTTTATAACTAAAAGATTGATTTAATCATGAACAAGATGATCGTGCAAGTCTGTAACTTCATGAAGTTTATTTTCAAAATTTGGTGCCTAGGTGGATGACCCGTTTTATTTTCTGCTATGTTTTCTTGTATCGTGGATTATCAGTATTCATTTCATATGAATAATATTTGTTTTTCTTTGAATGTTATATAAGTAGACAATAATTGCACAAATTCATGTGGTATAACATTTGATATATCTCAGCATGTCTTAAGCTATAGAAAGATGAGACAATCATACAATATGAAAGTAAATCCATGATATTTTTTAGTTTGAAGTGCAATAACTTCTTAAGAGATACATAGAAACTAATTGCTTGCTTCAGTAAGAAATTCCAAGGTGGTTTCTATGATATAAAGTAGTCAGGTAATAGCATTAACATTTAGTGTGAGTTGCCACATATACTTGTAGACCATCTTGTTGGCCTTCATTATTACACATACATGTTATGTTTATAATGATCTATTACTAAAAACACTTTTAGTTGATATATGTGTTTATAATTTAGAAAGATTTCAAAAAATATTCTTGGTAATGTCTTTTCTCATTCTCCAACTTCAAAAGCAGGTATTCGACTTGTTTGACACAAAGCCTAATGGAGTTCTTGGATTTGAGGAGTTCGCCCGTGCACTCTCTGTAATAGTACAAAGGTCAAAGGTGACTACCTGAATTTATCTTTTATTAGATTAGGGATAGCCCAACTCAATCATATGAGAAGTGACGCATAAATGAAGGTTTGGGTAGGGGTGGTAGATGAGTCGAGCCGGCTCGATTTTGAGCTCGAATTGAGCCGGCTCGAGCTTGAGCTTAGTTGTGGCTGTTCACCAGCTCGCGAGCTGTTGAACATTTTTTTATATATATTTTTATTTTTGAATATGTTTATTTTTATATTTAATATTTGATCAATTTTATAATCAAAATTGACCATATATTATAATTATTAATCAATATCATACATTTTATTTTGGATAATAATAAATTATGGTACTTTTATTTATACATTTATTCTTTATACAAAAAGAAATTTAATCAACAACTTAGTAAATTATAATATTTTTTATAATTAAAATTATTATTTAATACGACATATATAAACTTTATGTTATATTTTAATATATATTTGTATTACGTTATATTTTTCTTAAATTGACAAGTATTTATGATTTTTTTTATCTATTTTTGAGTTTTATATTATTATCAGGATACATACTATGTATTATGCAATCTATTTTATTATTTATAAATTTATGTCAAAATTTGGTGATTCATATGAATTAATTTAAAAATAATGATAATGATGATAATAGTGATGGTTGAACAATTTTAATTATTTTAATTATTATTTTATTATATATATAAATAAGATCAAAAAATTTAATAAACAGTTATAATATCTTAAAATTTGAACACCGGATTCACACCAAATTTATATATATATAAGACTGTATCCATTAGATCATATCATATGGTTTGATTTAAAATCAAATGGCCTAATTCTACGATACTCTGACTTGAATAATTATTCTTATGTTTCGAGTACGATATCTTGACATCCGTATATCCAATAAGTCTAAAACTTTACCAAGTATATTTTTCTGTAAGTTTGATCATATTAAACGGTTTGATCTGAATTTTAATGGTCCGATTAACTCATGTTGTTCAACAATGTAAGACATAGTTACATCAATACTTGTAAATTTATGTAAAAAAATGATGATTTCCAAAATTTAATATAATAATAATAATAATAATAAAACAAAAAAATCAAAAAAAAAATTTAGTTTGAGCTCGAGCTTTACAAAAATGGTCGAGCTCGACTCATTCACACTCCTAGGTTTGGGTTGCAGTGCCTTATACTCCAATGAAAAACACATGCCAAATTTTATAAGCATTTCAATCATGATACAATGGATATTGAACTAAGTCCGCCAAATAAAAAACTAAAAAAATCATTAGGAAATCTAGCAATGAGGAAATGGAAAAAGCATACCTCAAATATTTCCTCTGTTATGAGTTGTCATGTTTTGAAATGAAATCAAAACCAAAAATTCGCTTAAAAATTATTGCCAAGAGAAAGTGCTACCAATATAAATTAATAAATCCAGTACTTGCAAGTGGCAAAATCAAATTGCATCGATTCAAAACCAAAATAGTTAAAATGAACTCAACTTATATTTGTTTCATAGCAGTGAACGCTTTCGTATTCTCAAAAGTCTGAAAAAGTTACAATATTTGCAGAAATTTCAGTTTTGCGTGAATTCACAACTCACATATACAACTACAATCACCAAAATGAAATTGCAAACACTCAACAACTTAAAATAAAAAGCACAAGTGAAGCACATAACAATTAAAAATCAAGAACCAGACTACATCACACAAGATTTTGGTGTGACCCACTTTTATCATGTATTAAGAGCATAATTACAATATATATGTAATGATAATTATCATGCTTTTAAGTCCATGAGTTACATATAATTATGTTATAAGAATTAATAATATTTAGTGTGAACAGTGTAACCATTTTTTTTTTGTGAATGATATAATTAATCTATCATATAGTGAGACAACCTAAAGCTTTTCTTGCTGAGAGAAAACGATAAAGACAAAGTAATATGAGAGGTCCATAGCCTAAAGATGTATATATATGTGAGCTTGTGAAGGATATATCCATCATATAAAATACAAGCGTAAGGGTCTCTTAAGTTAGAAGACACACTTGAAAAACAAAAAAAAATGAGTGAAGGACAAATAAATGGTGTTAAAGATTCTCTATCTCAAGAGTTGTCAAGCAACAATAAAACTTGGACAAGTATGGCCGGAGGTAATATTCTATGTAATTTTCCTACATTATGGTATCAGAGCCATACTCTAGCTATCTTTATCTAGTAGTATTGTTCTTATAGTATACCTATATAACTGTTCTAATAATTTTTGTTCAACAAGTTTTCTTGATGAACTAATTATTAAGCCATGATATTCATCACAAAATATAGGATGATTTTGTCATTGATTTGTTGGAGCCTTGAAGGGAAGTATAGTATAATTTATTTTTCAAATTTGGTTCATATGGAATTTATGCAGCAAGAAGGGATGTTTAAATATATAAAGAAAATACTATTTTTGCCATAATATTTGTTATCTTGATGTTATAGAAAGTCTCTAAAAATTCTTTTATTTATTATCATTGCAATGAAGAATAGCCTCAGCATCTTATTGTAATGTTTTAGCATTTTAATTTTGAGAGAATCTCTATTCTAATATAACATCTGTTGCAATGAAGTTGTTGAAATAATCATCTAGACCCACAGGAAAAATGATTTTTCCGAAATTTAATTGGCATAAGGTGATGAATACTGTAATATATGAAAGATTTTCTATATCCACAGATACGGAGTCTTTTATTATGTTATAGGAATATTCATTAGTCTTATAATTAAGATTAAGAATACAATAATATATGAAAGATTTTCCATATCCACATATACGGAGTCTTTTATCATGTTATACTTTGTTAGTCTTATGATTAAGATTAAGTAAATTCTATGCATGATGCAAGCTTTACCCACAGGGAGGACATGGATTTATTTTTATTCTACTCATGATAATAAGTTTATTTTTATTATCGCAATTTTCAAGTATTTTTATGAATTTTGGTTCTCAAATTCCTATGTTGAATAGTGACGACTTTTTTCGATTGTAAAGATCAAGTTCTTGTCACTTTAGGGTGTATGGGCCTTGATTTGGCATTCCATGTGGATGAACCACTAATTCCTACGAACTCAAGTACTCGTACTGAGAAAGCTTCTTATGAGCAGTGGGAGTGGTCTAACGGTTTAAGTTTGATGCTCATAAAGAAGCATATCAAAAAAGGTAGTTGAGGTTTAATCCCAAAATGCATTAAAGTAAAAGACTTTCTAAAGGCAATTGAAGACCAATATGTGTGTTTTGATAAAGCTTTGGCAAGCAATCTAATGAAACGGCTTTCTGATTTGAAATACAAAGGTTCTAAGAGTGTGCGTCAATATATCATTCAAACGAGGGACATTGCAGCTCAATTGAAGGCCTTAGAAGTTGACATTCATGGGCCATTTTTTGTGCATCTCATACTCAACTCTCTTTCTAAATAGTATGTTCCTTTTAAGATCACTTATAACACACAGAAGGAAAAATGGTCAGTGAATGAATTGTTGACCATGTGTGTTCAAGAATAAGAGAGATTGAAAAATGAGAAAACAAGGGTAAAGGAAAAAAGGCCAAGTTTGGTCCATACGAGAAGAAAACAGGTAATATATCAAATGAATCTTTTGGTGATAAGATCATTTATTTCTTCTGTAGAAGAATGGGACACAAAAAGAAGGATTGCTTGAAGTATAAGAAATGGCTTGAGAAGAAAGGTAACTTTATTTCTTGTGTATGTTATGAATCAATTTTTGTTAAATTTCCCGATAATACGTGGTGGATTGATTTTGGATCTACTATCGAAATTGCTAATACCATTAAGGGATTTCTCAACCTAAAGAAATCAATACGAAATGACCAAAGTATCTATTCAGGCAACCAGATGCGTTCACAAGTGGAGGCTGTTGGAATTTTCAGACTTGTTTTCAAGAATGGCTATGTTTTAGAGTCTTAGACCTTGAAATTACATTTTATGTTCCATCTTTCAGTAGAAATTTAGTTTTTATTTCAAAATTAGTTCCTTTAGGTTATGTTTTTATTTTCAGCAAATCAAGTTTTTCTGTTACAAAAAACAATATAATTGTTGGAGGTGGTTATTTAGATAATGGTTTATATAAATTCGATCTTGATCGGCTCTAATTTTTATTCTACTTACTTAACTTTAGAAAATGGTATTGGCACTAAAAGATGTGTTATTAAGGAAAATTCCTCTATGTTATGGCACAAACGACTAGGTCATATTTCTATTGAAAGGTTAGAAAGATTAACTAAAGATGGAATATTAAAGGACCTCGATTTTTCAAATAAAGGGAAAGCAAACCAACAAGTCCAATAAAAATGCTAAAAGGAGTTCTACGGTTCTTGAACTCATATATATGTGGACCATTTTCACCCTGCTTCAATGGTCAAAGATATTTCGTGTCTTTTATTGATAACTATTCAAGATATATTTATCTCTATCTCATTTTTAATAAAGCTGGGGCTTTTGATGCTTTCAAGGCATATAAAGTTGAGGTAGAGAAACAATTAGAAAAAAGTATCAAGATTGTAAGATGTGATAGGGGTGGAGAGTATTATGGACGGTACATAGAAAAGGGGCAAAATCCAGATCCATTTGCTATATTCCTTAAAGAAGAAGGCATAATAGCACAATATACAATGCCTAGCACACCACAACAAAATGTTGTTGCTGAAAGACGGAATAGTACACTCATGGACATGATGAGTCATACCAATCTTTGTTTAGAGTTATGAAGTGAAGCTTGGAAAACCGCTGTATATATTCTAAATAGAGTTTCATCTAGAATGTTCCTAAAACTCATTTTGAGTTGTGGAAAGGATGGAAACTTAGTTTGGGACATTTACATATTTGGGGTTGTTTTGTTGAAGTTTGGATCTATAATCCTAATATAAGAAAATTAGATCCAAGGACAATCAACGAATATTTCATTGGCTATGCAGAAAACTCTAAAAGAATATAGATTTTATTGTCTTCTCATATACCTAGATTTGTTGAAGCTAGAAATGCAAAATTTCTTGAGGATCTTGAGACTAGTGGGAGTAATGTTCCTCGTAAGGAAGTGTTTGAGGAAGATCAAGTATCATCTAAGACACCTGAGGAATTGACTATTTATCCGGGTTACCCACAATCTATAATGGGAAAACAGTCTGATCGAAGAACTCAAGAAGTTCTACAACAACTACCCACTAAAGATTATGAAAATGCAGAACCTTCTACTTTAAATGATCAAAATCATGACGAGGAATGTAGAGGTTTGTAAATCTTCAAGAGTTAAAAAATATGCAATTTCTAGTGATTATATTGTTTATCTTCAAGAATCTGATTTTGATATTGGACCTGAAAATGACCCGACGTCTTTTTCACAAGCCATGAGTAGTGAAAATTCTAATCTTTGGCATGATGCTATGAAAGAGGAAATAGCATCTATGGACAAAAATCAAGTTTGAGAACTGACCTAACAACCAAAAAGATCCGAAACTGTTGGTTGTAAATGGGTCTATATCTGGTAGAATCGAGAGGTATAAGGCCCAACTTATTGCTAAAGGTTATACTCAGAAAGAGGGTATTGATTATCGTGAAACCTTCTCTCCAATTTCAAGGAATGACCCTTTTCGAGTTATCATGGCATTGGAGGTACACCAAATGGATGTGAAAGCGACTTTCTTAAATGGGATCTTGAAGATGAAGTATATATGAAACAACCTGAGGTTTCTCACATGACAGTGATTTAGTTTTTCAGTTAAAAAAATCTATTTATGGACTTAAACAGGCTTCTCATAAATGGTATATTAAGTTTCATAGCGTTGTTTCTTCATTTGGATTAAAGGGAACATCGTTGGTCAATGTGTATACCTAAAAGTTAGTGGGAGCAAATATAGTTTTTTAGTCTTTTATGTTGATAATATATTACTTGAATGTACTGATATGGGATTACTACATGAGACTAAAGAATTTCTTGCCAAAAACTCTGAAATAAAAGATATGGGTGAAGCCTCATATATAATTGGTATTAAAATTCACCGAGATAGAAATAGGAGAATCTTAGTACTATTTCAAAAAGCTTACATTGAAAAAGTTTTGGCAGAGTTCAGAATGAGTGTTTGTTCATCTATTGTAGCACCTATTGTCAAAGGAGATAAATTTGGCATTCATCAATCTCCACAAAATTCCTTAGAAGAGATTCAGATGAAAAATATTCCCTATGCTTCAATTGTTGGCAGTTTAATGTATGTTCAGTCTGTACTAGACTTGATATTGCATTTGCAATGGGAATGTTAGGCAGATATCAAAGCAATCCAAGAATTGAGCACTGGAAAGCTGCTATGAAGGTTATGCGCTACTTACAAAGAACTAAGGATTTTCAACTTAGTTACAAGCATATAGAAAATCTTGAAGTGGTTGGCTATTCAGATTCTAATTTTGTTGGTTGTCTAGATACCCGTAAATCCACTTTACGATACATTTTTTTGTTAATGGAGCTATGTCATGGAAGATTACCAAGCAGACTATTACAACTTCATCTACTATGGAGGCGGAATTCATAGCATGCTATGAGGCTACTTTGCAAGCTTTATGGTTGAGACTTTTTATCACAGGATTGAAGATAGTTGATTCTATCTTTAAACTAATCCAGATTTTTTGTGATAACTCAGCTGCTGTTTTCTTTTTGAAGAATAATAAAAGTGGCAACTGTAATAAGCATATCGACATTAAGTATCATGTCGTAAAGGAGAAATTAAATAAGAAAGAAATTGTAATTCAACAAATCCGTACAGAGCTAATGGTAGCCGATCCAATGATTAAAGCATTGCCAGCAAATTCAACAGAAAACATGTGGATCGTATGGGTCTTGTCAGTCCAATGTAATATACTTTCTCAAATAATAAGATGACACAAGTTTATTATGCACATAAAGTTGAATTGTGCTATTTAAGTTATCCATTAGGATAGATAAGGATGGGCCTCAAGTTTTACCTTCATACAGTATTCATATAAGAATTGTTGCTCATAGTAATACATAGAAGGAAGTGTTCGACTTGATGGACATAACCGCCATGATTCTTGATCCTACCTTTCTTATAAAAGTATTCACATTATAAAGTTTTTTTATGGCGATATCTGGATTAATTCTTATCATAAAAGTGTGTGGGTCAAGTGGGAGAATGCAAGTCTCTACACTTTCTAGAGACTGTCTCTTCAATGCATGAGACTCTTGATGTGACCCACTTTTTTCATGTATTAAGAGCATGATTATAATATTTATGTAATGATAATTATCATGCTTTAAGTCCATGAGTTACATGTAATTATGTGATAAGAATTAAGAATATTTAGTGTGAAGAGTGTAACCATTTTTATTATGAATGATAGAATTAATCTATCATATAATGGGGCAACCTAAAGGCTTTCTTGATGGGAGGAAACAATAAAGACAAAGGAATATGAGAGATCCCTAACCTAGAGTTGTATATATATGTGAGTTTGTGAAGTATATCTCCGTCATACAGAGTACAAGCATAAGGGTCTCTTAGGTTAATGATCCTGGTCGAAATTAGCGATCTCTTGAGACGATCTCACTGCGGATGGTCTAACTCTTCCTAGATCAGATTTTGGGTTCCCTGAGAATAAAACACGAACCGTGAGCTCGTCGGGCACGTCCCCGACAATGACCCTCCGATGTTCAAATTAGGTTGATCGAGAGAAATGTATGCGATCTCAAAGTTCGAACTCAATTAATGCATAACAGTTACCTCATTTATGGTGTATCGGGGTCTATTTATAGAGCACAGTTGGACATCAAGTACTGGGCCACGTGGCCTTATCCTACCGGCTCGCGTTCTGATCGAGCGGCTGTCATTGTCCAGGTCTTCAATCAGTCTGTGCGACCCGGGTCGGGTCCTCCGTGACCCGCCCATTACAAAAGGCGCGGATTCTGATCGCGAAATGACTATAATGCCCTTAATGAAGGGTAATTCGATCTTTTTGCTGGGGTGACATGTGTATACCCATCATTACTCCCCCACTTTTTCAAAGTGCAAGTTCGTTGCCTTTGAGGAAGTCGAACAGTCGCGTCCGTCGATCGGCTGTCCCGGTGGACACGTGGCGACGTCTCGTCGGTTGACCTTCGGCGCGCATCTCCAGAGGGGCTGGCCTATAAATACGCCAACCATTCAAACTCTCATACCTGCCCCACGTATAGACTTCGAGCGACCAGGACTCACGACTTCAAGTTCGCATTCGGTCTGCAGCTTCCAAGGCCATCCTATTTTAAGGTACGATGTCTTCCAGCTCTAGCTCGAATTCTAAGTCGCGATCTGGCTCTAGGTCTCCTGCGACTCACTCTGACTCTTCGTCTGGGTCTACTTCTAAGTCCGTGTCTGGGTCTGCATCAGAATCCGCATCTAAGTCTGTGTCTAGGTCTTCTCATGGGTCGTATTCTACCTCTCCCAAGAGGAACAAAAAGTTTCCCATTTCAAAACTCCAGGACGAACATGCCGGCCCCTCAACCCTTGCAAAATTCCAGGACAGACTCGCTAAAAACCCTTGGGAAGCTGTAGTCAGCAAAGTTAGAACACCCGTTCTTAAGATTAGGGAAAAATACCATATACCCTCTGATTTCGACATTATCATTCCCGCCACTTTTGATCGCATGCATCGTCCTCCCGAGGGTTTTAGTGCTTTCTCTATCAAGCACCTCGATGTCGGACTACGATTTCCTTTGGCTCCTCCGGTGGCCGCGATTTTGAATAAACTGGGGCTATGCCCCATGCAACTCTCCCCCAATTCTATCACTCATATCATCCTTTTTGTCGTAATAATGCAATTCGTAGGCTTAGAAACCAGTTTTGACAATTTTTGGAGTTTGTACTCTTTCACCACCTCAAAACGATCCGGTAGTAGAGGTTTTTTCTATCTTTCGGCCAAGCCCGACTGTGGGTATTTGAGCGCCCTAAAGCCGAATGTAGGGGCCTGGTTAGACCGCTACATTTTCATTCGACCTTCTAGAGGTGTCTGACCCTTTAAAAACGAATGGACCAAGTATAAGCCTGTCCCGAAAACAAGTGGAAGGGGGTTGGAGGGCGATCAGATAAGGAGCTTAACATCTTATAAGTACGATCCCAAGAAGCTTCTCACTGAGAAGGTTTTGCAATTATCTGGGCTCTCTCCAGCGTCCCTCCATATCGAAGAGTCTTTAGGTGATTTACTCCTTCCGGTTCAATTTATTTCGTTGTTGCTGTGGTCGCACGTACTTACTTCTCCCACTTTTGCAGATAGTATAATCATGAGCACGCGCATTGTTATGCGGAGGATCGCAGCCCAAAACAAAATGAGGAAGGGAACAGAGGGCGCAGGTTCTTCGGATCTTCCTCCTAATTCGCCCGCCCCAATTCCTTCAAAGGCTCTCGTACCTGCGAGTCCCGTCGACCAGCAACCCATCCTGGTCCAGAGTGAGGAGACGCCTTCCGCTCCTGGAGGTGACCATGGCTATAACTCTTCGGAGTTAGAATTGAACCTGGATGAAGCCAGTGGCGACCATGGGGTCGAACAAGGAAGTCAAGGTCCTCCTTCTGAGGAGCGACCCAAAAAGAGGAAGCGATCCTCGCCGAAACGAGGTCACGGGCATAAATCCAAGACAGGGCCAAGCGATAAGGGCAAGGGGAAGGAGCCTGCGGAAACCTCTACTCCTCCCCAATCCAAACCGCATAACTCGAGCGTGTTGAGCAGGATGGCTAAGGAAGCCGCAGATAAGACTGGTGTGGACGAAGATCGGGACAAATTTTTTAGGGTGGCTCAGCTTGCCATATGTTGGGAGGAGAGCCGGGCGGCTCATCGAGGTAACCAGCCGCCTCCAAAATGGGATGACATGTCGAGTTCGGCTCTCTATGGCGAAGCAGGAAATGATACTTTTGCTCTTTACAATTCCTTCGTTTCCGTTCGCGATCAAGGGTCGCTGGTGACGAACAGCCCCATTCGGCTCGAAGAGTTCGGGGCTCATTCCATGGTCCAGATATTCTACTGGCTGGCTGTCTTGACTCTTCATTCTGCTCTCTTATTTGCTGTGTTTTGCCTCGCAGGCTATGACCTTCCTCCGGAGTCTCAGTTTGAAGTGCACCCACTACCGAAGGAGTTTCATTCAAACTGATCAAAAGGTGCAGAACCTCAAGGCTCAACTGGCAGAGCGAGACGAGGCGGACCTCAAGCATGCGGATAGCATGCTGGTCCTTGGTGAGAAAGTCCAAAAATTGGAAGCCGAGCTTGACGCTGCTAGGAAGGAGAAAGAGATTCTTCTCTCAGAGAAGGAGGTGGCTCTGCCAGAGGCCAAGAAGGAGGCGTTCGATGCTGGGCGCGAGGTCGGTCTCGTTGAAGGCCACAAGCATGGGGTGGAGGAAGGCCAAGCTGGTCGCGTTCCGATCGAAGAATATCAGCGAGCCTTGGCCGACTCCCGGATGTCCGCGGTTCGTGACTTTTTGAAGGCAGACACTTTCATGACCGCTCTCGAGATCAAGTCTGCGGACTCGTTCGCCAAGGGTTTCGAGACCTTCCAGTCTCAGATCGCGAAACTTAGCGGATTTCACGAGTCTTTTGACCGCAGCAAATTAGACATCTCGCTTGATGGCGACCTCCAGCCTTTGCCTGCGGATCCCGAGCTGAAGGATGACGAGCTGGAAGCGGAAGCCGATGCCTGACAAGTCCCGGTCTTCTGATTTTTGTAATAGGATTTGAGCTGACCAGTCTTGAATTGTAAATCCTAGGAATCGTTCTTTGAGATGTAGTTTTTTGCGGACAGAACATTGAGGTCTAGGTTTTTGATCGCCCCTGTAAATGATATTCCATTAATGAAAAAATTCTCTCGACTTTTGGCAGCTCGTGTATTTTGCTCCCCACTTTATTTACTGAACCTTTTCCTTTGTCCACAGTGCGTCTTGTGGGGTCGCGTGAAATTAGTCTTCTTACGATCACCTTTTGTTTGGATGCGTATGATTGTATGATTGGACGCATCGTTTTCAGTTCGCGTTTCATTTGGATGCTTCTTTTTCATATCGCATGATTCGATGCGTCTTTTTCAGTTTGCATTTTGTTTGGATGCGTCTTTTTCAGATCGCATGATTGGACGCGTCTTTTTCAGTTCGCGTTTCGTTTAGATGCGTCTTTTTCAGACCGCATGATTGGACGTGTCTTTTTCAGTTCGCGTTTCGTTTGGATGCGTCTTTTTCAGATCGCGTGATTGGACGCGTCTTTTTCAGTTCGCGTTTTGTTTGGATGCGTCTTTTTCAGATCGCATGATTGGACGCGTCTTTTTCAGTTCGCGCTTTGTTTGGATGCGCCTTTTTCAGATCGCATGATTGGACGCGTCTTTTTCAGTTCGCGTTTCGTTTGGATGCGTCTTTTTCAGATCGCATGATTGGACGCGTCTTTTTCAGTTTGCATTTTGTGCTTGGAAGATTTTAATATCAGATGATGATAAAGACAAAGAAAGATACATACACAAAGATAAGTATAAAAATGCATACGGTTTTATAACTTGATTCAGAGAAATTACAGTTGATACAAGTGTATCTAATCATTGACATATGCAGTAATAACAATTGCCCAGTATGCAAGACATTATCTTCCTAACCTTTCACATAATTGGTAGCCTTTCATAGGCTCCTGAACTCAATCTCTTTGTTGATGACCTCACAGGCACTATAATGCGATCTCCTTCAAGTTGATGGCCTTTCACAGGCTTCGTGATGCGACCTCTTTCCGGTTGATGGCCTTTCGCAGGCTCCATAGTTCGATCTCTTCTGAGTTGATGGCCTTTCGCAGGCTCCATAGTTCGATCTCTTCTGAGTTGATGGCCTTTCACAGGCTCCAGGATGCTACCTCCTCCAAGTTGATGGCCTTTCACAGGCTCCAGGATTCGATCTCTTCCGAGTTGATGGCCTTTCACAGGCTCCATAGTTCGATCTCTTCTGAGTTGATGGCCTTTCACAGGCTCCAGGATGCTATCTCCCTGTTCATGCATAGAACTTCTTCAAGTTCTGTATATTCCACGGGCGCGGAAAGTCTCGACCATGCATGTCTTGCAATCTATATGTGCCCTTCTTTCTTATCTTGGTCACCTTATACGGTCCCTCCCAGGGTGGTTCTAACTTTCCCACATGCTTGGAGGCTTCTACCTTCTTCAACACAAGATCTCCCACCTGCAGTTGGCGTGGTCGAATTTTGCGATCATGGCTCTTCATCATCAGTCCCTTGTGATGCAGAATTCGGGCGTATGCGACTTCTCTCTTTTCTTCAATTATTGTGAGGTCGAAGCTTCGCTCATCTTGGTTAGTTTCAGGATCGTATTGCATGATCCTTTGGGACTCCTCCCCGATTTCTACTGGAATGATGGCCTCGGTCCCGTATACTAGGCAGAAAGGGGTCTCGCCCGTGGCCGTTCGCGGAGTTGTGCGATAAGCCCACAGAACTCCAGGCAATTCGTCCACCCACGACCCTTTGTTCTCGAGGCGCGTCTTTAAGTGTTGCAAGATCGTCCGGTTAGTCACCTTGGTCTGTCCGTTCGCTTGTGGGTTTGCGACTGCCGTGAAATGTTGTGCGATCTTCAGCTCCTTGCACCACTCTGTAATCTTTCTGTCCTGAAACTGTGTGCCATTATCAGATATTAATATTCTAGGTATCCCGAACCTGCATATAATGTTTTTCTAGATGAAGTTGATGACTTCCTTCTCGAATATCTTGGCCACTGCTTCTGCTTCAACCCACTTGGAGAAATATTCGACCGCCACAATGATGAATTTCGTCTGAGCTTGCGCGGGTGGAAAAGGTCCGACAATGTCGATTCTCTACTGATCGAACGAACACGCTATTTTGATCGGCTCCATTGGGGTCGCAGGCTGGTGTATCAGGGAGGCATACTTCTGACAGCTCTCGTATTTTCTTACCAAGTTCTTGGAGTCTTCAACTAAGGTGGGCCAGAAATACCCTTGTCGCATGATTTTCTATGCCAGCGATCTCGCGCCTGAGTGATTGCCACAACTTCCCTCATGTATTTCCCGCATCACATAAAGGGCTCTTTCTTCGTCTAGGCAGTTCAAGAGGGGCCCATCCACTGTCCGTTTGTAGAGCTGGCCGGCTAGCAACGTAAATCGGGTAGCTCGAAATTTGACTCTTTTCGCCGCAATGGGGTCACTAGGCAGGGTACCGTCCTCAAGATACTTCACGATTTCGTCCTTCCAAGATCCCACCTCCGAGACGACCTGGACCTCAGCTCTATTCGTAAGGGCTGATTGCTCGCGTATCAGGGCCGTGATTTTGCGATCTCGGATTCCATCCATTGCAGCTCCAAATTTAGATAGGGCATCTGCCTTGTCATTTTCTGCCCTGGGGACCTGCAAAATGGAGCATTTATCGAACTTACCCATCAATCGCTGAACGATCTCTTTGTACTGGGTCATTGTTCTCTCCCTTGTTTCATATATTCCCTCGATCTACAAGGCAATCAATTGAGAGTCTGTAAAAACCTCCAGATCCCGGGCACCAGCTTCATGTGCGAGCTCTAGACCCAGTACCAGTGCCTCGTACTCTGCCTCATTGTTCGTCACTGGGAATGATAGGCGAGCTGCGACTTCGATCTCTATCCCCTTTGGTCCTTGGATTAGTATGCCTGCTCCTCCATTATTGGCGTGGAAGATCCGTCCACGTGTAGCATCCATTTCAGGCAATGTTGTTCGTCCGCTCTTGGCTCTCTCTAGTCGCCGGACAACTCCATCACAAAATCTGCTAGCACCTGCGCCTTCTGGGCTGTCCTGGGTTGATATTCAATATCGTACTGCCCCAATTCAACTGCCCATTTGATCAATCTCCCGGAAGCTTCGGGTCGCGACATCACGTGCTTGAGAGGATGGTTTGTCAGCACCACCACTTTGTGCGATTGGAAGTATGGTTGTAGTTTTCGAGCTGTCACTACTAAGGCAAGGGCAAGTTTCTCCATTTCTGAATATCGTGATTCGGCCCCCTGGAGCATTTTGCTGACATAGTAGACCAGATTCTCATTGCTCCCTTCTTCCCTTACCAATACGGAGCTGACCGCATTCTCGGACACCCCAAGGTACAAAAATAATCTCTCTCCTTCTTTCGGGTTTGCGAGCAGGGGGGGCTTGGTGAGGTACTCTTTCAATTCCTGCAGCGCCTGGTCGCACTCCATGGTCCATATGAAATTTTTGGCTTTCCTCAAGATCTTGAAGAACGGTAAGCTTTTGTCAGCCGACCGGGATATGAATATGCTTAATGAGGCGATCTTGCCCGTGAGCTTCTGTACTTCTTTGATCGATGTTGGCGACCTCAAATTCATTATGGCCTGGATTTTTTCTGGGTTAGCCTCAATTCCTCGTTCGCTGACCATGTATCCCAGAAATTTTCCTCCTCTCACACCGAAGGTGCACTTGTCCGGGTTTAATTTCATGCCATATGTTCTCATAATGCTGAAGGCTTGTGCGAGGTCTTCGATATGATTCTGCGACCTCTTGCTCTTGACCAACATGTCGTCGACGTAAACTTCCATGGTCTTTCCTAGCAAGTCACCGAACATCCTATTAACTAACCGCTGGTAGGTCGCACCTGCATTCTTCAACCCGAACGGCATCATGTTGTAGCAATAAATCCCCTTTTCAGTAACAAAGGAGGTTTTGTCTCTATCCTCCTCTACCATTCGAATCTGGTGATATCCTTGATAGGCATCCATCATTGAGAAGATTTCGAAACCTGCGGTTGAATCTACCATCATGTCGATCCGGGGTAGCGGGTACGGATATTTTGGGCAGGCTTTATTCAAATCTGTAAAATCCACACACATGCGCCATTTACCCGAGGATTTTGGGACGAGCACCACGTTAGAAAGCCAATCCATATATTGGACCTCTGATGCGTACCCGGCTTTTAGCAACTTTTCGACCTCCTGTTTGATGACTTCGTTCTTATTGCTGCCAAACGTCCTCTTCCTTTGTTGTACAGGTCGAGCCATCGGGTCGACATTCAGTCGGTGCACAATGACCTCCGGATCAATCCCAGTGAAGTCGGATGGGCTCCATGCGAACATATCGGCATTTTTTCTCAGAAATTCGATCATGGCGATCTCCCCATCGTTCATACTAGACCCTATTCGGGTCATCTTATTGGGCTCTCGGGCACGAGCTGAATCGCCTTGTATTCTTCGCTGGGTTTCAAGTGCTCGGCCTCATACGGTCGGGGTTCTGCATCCTCTTTGGTTTTTTGTTTTTTCACCTTCGGCTCCCCCTTCAGCGACAAATTATAACACTTTCGAGCTTCCTTCTGGTCGCATGACACTTCTCCAATCCCGTATTCAGTGGGGAATTTCATCTTCATGTGGTATGTGGAGATGACCGCTCGGAAAGAGTTCAGCCCTGGCCGACCTAAGATGACATTGTATGTAAACGGGGTGTCTACTACCAGAAATTTGACCATCAAGGTCTTCCTTTTCGGCTCTTCTCCCATGGACACTGGTAGCTCGATCGTCCCCAGCGAAGCCACTTCGCTTCCTCCAAAGCCCACTAACGGGGTTTTTACGGGTTCAAGTCTTGCGTTCTCTAGCCCCATCTTGTCCAGCACACTCTTGAAAATGATGTCCGCTGAGCTGCCACTGTCGATCAGCACCTTGTGAACAGTGAAGTTCGCGATATCTAGCTTGACTACCATCAGGTCGTTCTGATCTCCGCCATCCTTCAATCTGTCAGAACTATCGAATGAGATAGCCTCTTCATCCTCCACTTTTAACACGAACTCTCTTTCCCGGCTCGATTCCACAGTTCGAGCGCATCTTTTCCTTGTTCTACATGAGTCTCCGGCACTTGGCCCTCCCGCCGATCGGGGCCCTATCAGTTTTCGAGGGATCTGGGTTCCGATCTCGATCTCGGCTCCTCGACCTACTTGTCCTTCCTTCCCCACTAATTTTGCAATTTGGGGGGACGCGGTCTCGGAAATATCCCTGCCTGACTAGCCTCTCGATCTCATCTTTCAATTGAAAACACTCCTCAATATTGTGACCCCTCTCGCGGTGAAACCTGCAATACTTGTCAGAAAATTTTTTAGAGAGGGTGTACCTCGTGTGTCTCGGCCATTTCAAAACATCGGCGTTTTCCACCATCATTAGAGTCTTTTCCCGCGACATGGCCAGTGGAGTGTAGTTGTGGTACTTCGGGATATACTTGGGCTCCTTTCGTTTATCCGGCTTCTGCTTGCTGATACTCCCTTCTCTGTTCTCCTGAGGTCGTCTGTGTGCGTGGTCGCGTTCTCTCCGCTCGGAGTCCTTCATCGCGTTCATCTCCTCTTCATCGATGTATTTCTGTGCTAGCGCCATCAATTGTTCGACGTCATTGGGCGGGTCGCGTGCGAGAGCAGACGTGAAGGGACCCTTTCGCAGCCCATGAATGAGGATACTTACCAGCATATCGATCCTCAGTTCTTGCACTTCTAAAGTTTCATTGTTGAACCTGCCCATGAAGTTCTTCAAGGTCTCATCTTCTCTTTGCCGAATATTGAACAGGTGAGTTGCTGATCTCTTCTGTTTCTTCTTACTAGCGAAGTGAAAATTGAATTTCTGCACCAGCTGATCATAAGATTCAATGCTCCCTCGGGGCAAATTTGTGAACCATTCTTGAGCCTTCACCGTGAGTGTAGTCGCGAATAGCTTTGCCATGATCGGGGCTGACTGTCCATACAGATTCATCACCATTTCGAACGCGGCCACATGTTCTTGCGGATCTCTCATCCCATCATATCTCCTTATGTCGGGTACTCTGAAACCCGGCTCAACTGTTTGGACGAGGATGTCATTGCAGAAGGGAGAATTCTTGTTCTGCGAAATAATCTCTCCCCGTTTTTTCAGCTCGTCAATTTGTTTGTTCAGGCTATGTATCTGTTTACCCACACTTTCGGCCTCAGCTTGGGATATTATGGGCTCTCTTCTTTTTGAAGGCTATGTATCTAGAGCCGGCATCGGATGATGCTGGTCGCTTGCTACGGTGCTCCTGTTCGCCTTGCACCCTCGATTCTCTCAGTGGTTCGACGTTCTCGAACAACTGCCTCCTCGCCGTTTCTTTAACCAGAGGAGTCGCGGTTCTTCTTTTGTATTCCACAATTGGCTTCCGACTAGCCTCTTCTATCATTTTTTGTAGTTCATCCTGCGTCAATTGAATGGTCGTTCCTGTTCCCTTTCTCGGTGTGTCCTCTTCCCCAGCGTTTTTCCTCGATGAACCTTCCATTATGGTAATGAATTCTCAGAGTTTCCTACATACGGCGCCAACTGATCCCGGTCGAAATTAGCGATCTCCTGAGACGATCTCACTGCGGATGGTCTAACTCTTCCTAGATCAGATTTTGGGTTCCCTCAAAATAAAACACGAACCGTGAGCTCGTCGGGCACGTCCCCGACAATGACCCTCCGACGCTCAAGTTAGGTTGATCGAGAGAAATGTATGCGATCTCAAAGTTCGAACTCAATTAATGCATAACAGTTACCTCATTTATGGCGTATCGGGGTCTATTTATAGAGCACAGTTGGACATCAAGTACTGGGCCACGTGGCCTTATCCTACCGGCTCGCGTTCTGATCGAGCGGCTGTCATTGTCCGGGTCTTCAATCAGTCTGTGCGACCCGGGTCGGGTCCTCCGTGACCCGCCCGTTACAAAAGGCGCGGATTATGATCGCGAAATGACTATAATGCCCTTAATGAAGGGTAATTCGGTCTTTTTACTGGGGTGACATGTGTATACCCATCAATTATAAAACACTCTTGAAAAATAAGTGAAGGACAAACAAGTGGTGTTAAAAACTCTCTTTCTCAAGAGTTGTCAAATAATAATAAAACTTGAACAAATATGATCTGAGTTAATATTCTATGTAATTTTTCAACACATCCATGTAGTAGTTTTATGCTTGCTAGATGATGTATTGCTCCTCAGAGGATTCTGGTTACTAATTTTGCGAGTGTGTTTTGCCTGAATAATCACCTGAATTTTGGATTTGAAATGAGTAGCACTACTGTGGACACACTCCATTCCAGTAGCATGTTTATACACGGAGTTTAAAAAATACACAAATTCTGGGGTGTGTTGGTAAAAGTGCAAGACTAATTTGACCCATGATGTTTTAACTTTGATGTGTCTAGCCTTGATAATATTAAAAGACTAATTGGTTTGTTGGTTTTGTTGAAAGTAAATACTAGAATTCCATGCATGTATTTTGTTGGTTTCATTAAAAAGGGTCAAAGTCTTTTATTTTATGGATATATGTTTTTAGCCTAGATTTATTTATGTACTTCGTCCCATCTTTTATATGACTTAACTCGTTTTTAGGATTGAATGAGAAGGAAGAAAGAACATGTTAGTTTTGCAAAGCACTACAAAACACACCAAACATTGAGTTTTTATTAATAGTAACACTATTGATTTTAGTAATTAAAAGACTTTTCTTGAAGGTCCCATTTCTAATTTATTTAGTTTAATTGTAAAGTTTCATTTGATTAACTATTATTTGTATAAAAATTAATTTCTCTGTTAAAACTATTTCATTAAAAAATTAAATGCACATGTTCCTTATTATCTATACTAATTATAAAAAGAAAGCATCTTTCGTGTCTAGAACGGAAGTTCTTTTAGGTATTTTATAAAATTTAGCCTTCGCTTTTGCATAATTTATTTCTATATTTCTTTCTACAAAGTGAAATCTATAATTTGTGGAGGGCAAAAATAAAAATTCAATATAATAGTGGTAGTTCTCACATTATCTAATTATTTACGTGTTGAGAATAATTTGGTATCATGATTTATTAATAGGATAATATTTGACTTCTAAGAGGGCATTATAATATATATATATTTATATATATCATAATACATAAAATTTTATTTATTTATGAAGGCATAGGGTTATTTTTGTCCATAAGAAAATAGCACTGAAATTTGAACCCCTGCAGGCTGTGCTATGGCGGCCCAGATCTTCAAGAAAATCCGCCCAGCCGACGCCACCGCCGTCCTCCGCTGCACTAAAACCACCTCAGCCCAATATGTGGACTCAAGATTTCGGGACCCTACATTTGAAAATTTGATGGAGAAATACAAAAATATGCTAAAAGTCATATCCATACAAGACCTCATCCTCGCCTCAAACTCCACTCCACCTTTTGTCTCCCTCGACTTTCTCCACCGCGTCTCCCAGAGGCTCCACCTGAACCACGGCCCCGCCGCCTTCCTCTGCAAGTATCCCCACATATTCCACATTTTCAATCACCCCGTCAAGCTCCAACTCTTCTGCACCCTCACCCCGGCCGCCCTCAAAATGGTCCGGCAAGAATCCATGGCTATAGATAACTCGCTGCCACTTGTAGTAACCCAATTGGTCAAGCTTCTATCGATGTCCGTCTCCAAGAAGTTGCCGCTTTGAGCCATTTTCAAGGTCTGGAGAGAATTGGGACCGCCAGATAACTTCGAGGACTCTGTTATTTCAAGCAATTCTGACATTTTCTTGCTTCAAGATGGAAATGAACCCAATACTCATTTTTTGGTGCTCAATGATGGTGAAGCATTTAACCTGCTGTTTTGGAGGATCGTGTGATGAAATTCATACAAGAATCTGTATCAGGAAATGTTGAAGAAGAACAGTGATCCAAGACAGAACTTGCAGTCGTTTACAGAGGAAAAGGGAAGGAAGATAAGCTATAGTCGTTCTCGCGTTTGCACACAGAATAGCACTTTCCTATTGTTTAAGTCAAAGTGCGTCTTTTGTATCAGTTAGGAATCTTTCCCTTTTTCTTGTAAAAGCGCTAACACGCTTTTTTTAGTTCTTCATTCTGTTAGTTAGTTTCTTTCTGTTAGTTTCGTTCTTTAGCCTATAAAAGAAGACTTTATTCTTCTTTTGCTGTAACAGAGATACAGAAACTGCACCTACCCAATTACTTCTTGAATTCAATCCTTTTAGATAATTTTCTTCATTTTCCCTCAATCTTGAATTTTATCATGGCACCAAAGTAGGCAAAGATCTGAAACAACCTTCTCTGAATTTTTCTGCAATAGCTTGAAACTCTGAAGTCTTGTTCACAAACATTTCTTCCAAATCTTGAAACAAAATGACTGAGAAAGAAACGATGGAAGGGAAAATTCCTGCAGATGACCTGAGTATGAGACTGCAAGGAAATGAAAACCCAAGTATGTCCCTTGTATCTGCACAATGCAATGGGAATAATTACCTGACTTGGACAAGATCCGTCAATATAGCACCTGGAGCCAAACAAAAATTGGGCTACATAGATAGATCCTATGTTAAACCCACTGAAGACAAAGATGCCATTGAACGATGGCAAAGAAATGACGACATGGTGGTCTCGTGGATACTAAGCTCCATATCAAAGGAGATTGCAGAAGCATTCCTATATACTAACTCTTCCAGGGACATGTGGGTGGAACTTGAGATGCGGTTTGGTGAGAGCAATGGCCCCCTTCTCTATCAAATTCAAAGCAGATCACCTCCATTGCCCAGAAAAATTCCACTGTTGCTGTCTATTTTACAAAGCTGAAAAAGCTTTGGGATGAATTAGGATCTTTGGATCCTTTGCCTGTATGTACATGTGGAGCAAGCAAGAGAATGTCAGAAAGGACCACCTCCCAACAACTGATACAGTTTCTTATGGGACTTAGTGAAATATATGACCACGTGAAGAACCAGATATTGATTATGGACCCATTACCTACAGCTGCTAAGGCTTACTCCATGGTACACAGAATTGAGAAACAAATGGAGGTGAATTCTGGGATCTCTGAAGTTCAACGAGAAGGAGTTATGGCAGTTCAAGTTGCTGAAATCAAAAGGCAAGGAAATATAAAGATGAATTTCAAGAAAGGAACAACACTTGACAAGAAACAATTGCAGTATGATCACTGCAAGAAAAAGGGACATGTGAAGGAAGGATGTTTTGAACTTATAGGGTATCCTGAGTGGTACAAGAACATTATGGATCAGAGGAAGATTGGAAGCAGACCAAATGACAGCAAGAACCACGAATTCAAAGGTGGACTACCAAGCTAACAACCTACAGATAAGCCTGAATGGCAATTCAGATCCAAACATCACAGAAATTATCAGAAAAGAGATGCTCAGAATTATCCAAGACCAAAGAACTAGCCAGATGAGCTCCAACTTCTCAGATTTTCATGGATATGCAAGTAAAACCATTACCAATACTAAAATGTGGATTATTGATAGTGGGGCTTCAGCCCACATATGCACTTCATTAGTTGTTTTAAAATTCCCATAATCTTGACAATTTGGTCTCTGTTAAACTTCCTAGTGGCACTAGTCAAGATGTCAAGATTGCAGGGGATGTCCACATTACCGAAAGCACATTTTAAAAGATGTTCTATATGTTCCTGCATTTAATCACAATTTACTCTCTGTTAGTAAATTGTGTAGAGATGATGATCTTAATGTTCACTTCATAGACCAAACTTGTGTTGTGCAGGACCCTCGGACTAGAGAAGTGTTGGCTGTAGGTAGGCAACGTGGCAGGCTCTCTATATTAGAAAGACAATGCCAAGACCATATGACAAGAGCTCCTAAACTAAACATGCCTATCAATGAGGAAAACCTGTACACTGATGTCTGCAATTTGAATAAATGTAGAGTTCAATGTAATAAGTCTTTGTGGCATAATAGATTAGGGCACACAAGTTTAGATGTCCTGAAACACATGAAGCTTTGTAATGAAACCACTGAACATATGGAATGTGAAATATGCCCTTTGGCAAAACAGTATAGAATGCCTTTTTCATTAAGTGAATCTTGTACTAAATCTGTATTTGAGCTTATACATGTAGATGTATGGGGGCCTTATAGAAAACACACAAATCAACAATTATGAATACATGCTCACCATTGTAGATGACTTCAGTAGAAGTACATGGACATACTTAATGCTACATAAGTCACAAACTCAATGTAAACTGAAACAGTTTTATAACATGGTATTAACTCAATTTGATGTCAAAATCAAGCAAGTCAAAACTGATAATGGCACAGAATTTGTCAATAAAGAATGCCAAGATTTCTTCCATAACAAAGGCATAATACACCAAAGGACTTGTGTCCACACACCTCAACAAAATGGTGTTGTTGAGAGGAAGCATCAACACCTTCTTAAAATTGCTAGGTCCTTAATGTTTCAAGCTAATATGCCTTCAAAATTCTGGACTGATGCCTTATTAATAGCCACATATTTGGTTAACAGATTACCTAGCAAAACCCTTAAGTGGAAATCTCCTTATGAACTTCATTATAAAATAAAACCTGCACATAATCACATTCAGGTGTTTGGATGTCTTTACTTTATTACTAACACTCTTCCCTTTAAAAGGAAATTTGAACCGAGGGCTTTAAAATGTGTTTTCCTAGGATTTGTCCATGGTATTAAGGGATACAAGGTTATGGAACTAAGCACTGAAAATATACATATAAGCAGGGATATAATCTTTTATGAGAATACATTCCCTTTTTCTGATCACAATGAGGATGATGCTGATATAGTTTGTCCCCTTCCCGTAGTTAGTGAAATCATCAACAATGATGAATCAAAGGAATTCCCTGACAAACCTAGTGATGAACTAGAACAAGAAGAAAGAACTGACACTGAATTACCTAGGACATCAAGCAAGCTCCATAGCAAACCAACTTGGATGAGGGATTATAAGTGTTATAACACCAGCAGCACCACTAACTATTATATGACACATGCACACACTTGTTTTGTGGAAAATCTATCTAACATGCAGGAACCAAAGGACTTCAAAGAAGCACAAGGGAAAACTGAATGGGAGAAGGCCATGCAAGAAGAACTCAATGCACTTGAGAAAAACAAGACATGGAAATTGGCTGACCTACTTGCTAACAAGAAAGCCATTGGTTGCAAGTGGTTGTATAAGGTAAAACTTAATCCCAATGGCACTGTGGAAATGTATAAAGCAAGGTTAGTGGCCAAAGGTTACAGCCAGGTTGAAGGAAAGGACTACAATGACTGCTTTGCACCTGTGGCAAAAGCAGTCATTGTAAGACTCTTCCTAGCTGTGGCTGTGGGAAAGGGATGGCCACTATATCACCTTGATGTTAACAACGCTTTCTTACATGGTTATCTTGATGAGGAAATTTATATGGAACCCCCCAAGGTTATGAAATTCCAAAAGCTAAAGTGTGCAAACTAGAAAAGTCATTATACGGTTTGAAGCAAGCATCTAGAAAATGGAATGAGGAATTCACTAACAAAGTTAGTGAATTTGATTTTGTACAATGTACATGACCATTGCCTATTTGTGAAAGGTTCAAGCATGAATTTGATTGCATTACTCGTATACTTTGATAACATACTAATAACTTCTGCCTCTGAAGATTCAATAATGCAGGTTAAGGACTATTTGGACAGATTGTTCACTGTTAAGCATCTAGGAAATGCTAAATATTTTTTGGGTCTTGAAATGGGCCGTTCTGCAGAGGGAATGGTGGTATCCCAACACAAATATGCACAGGACAATGTTAAAGATGTGGGGCTTGGCAAAGGCAGACATGCCACTTCCCCACTACATCCTGGATTGAAACTCACAGAAAATACAGGAGCAGAACTTGCTGATCTTTCAAAATACAGAAGGTTAATTGGGAAGTTGTTATATCTAGGATTTACAAAGCCTGACTTATGCTACATTGTGCAACAGTTAAGCCAACATCTCCAACATCCTTGTGAGGGACATTCGAATACTGCCATCCATGTTGTTAGATACTTAAAGGGGAGCATTTCCATAGGTTTGTTTTTTCCTGCAAATACAAACTTCTCATTTCAAGTTTTCTATGATGCAGATTGGTCTGCATGCCAATTGACAAGGAAATCTCTGACCGGTTTCTGTGTATTCATGGGAGGTGCACTTATATCTTGGAAAACCAAGAAAACAAACTACTGTGGCTAGGTCATCAACTGAAGCTGAATATAGAAGTATGGCTGCCACAACTTGTGAAGTTACATGGCTGATCTACATTTTGAAGAACATGGGAGTTGATGTCAAAACACCACTTCCTTTTTGCTGTGACAATAAGGCTGCTTTATACATAACTGCGAATCCGGTCTTCCATGAAAGGACTAAATACCTTGAAATAGATTGTCATATAGTGAGAAACAAGTACAAAGAAGGGATCATTCAACCAACATATGTGGTTTCAAAGCAGCTGATTGCAGACCTTTTCACAAAGACACTGTCTGGTAACTCCTTTCTCTACTTAAAGTCCAAGTTATCCTTGGTTAACCTTAGCCCAAGTTTAACTTGCGAGGGGGGTGATGAAATTCAACAAGAATCTATATCCGGAAGTGTAGAAGAAGAACAGTGATCCAAGACAGAACTTGCAGTCGATTACAGAGGAAAAGGGTAGGAAGACAAGCTATAGTCATTCTCGCGTTTGTACATAAAATAGCACTTTCCTATTGTTTAAGCGAAAGTGCATCTTATTGTATCAGTTAGGAGTCTTTCCCTTTTTCTTGTAAAAGCACTAACACGCTTGTTTTAGTTCTTCATTCTGTTAGTTAGTTTCTTTCTGTTAGCTTCGTTCTTTAGCCTATAAAAGAAGGCTTGATTCTTCTTTTGCTGTAACTGAGATACAGAAACTGCAGCTACCCAATTACTTCTTGAATTTAATCCTTTTACATAATTTTCTTCATTTTCCCTCAATCTTGAATTTTATCATCGTGGAGTGTTGTAAGGAGGATTGCAGTGTGGATAGGACGGACCTAAGGTGTAGCTTTAAGCAGGGGTTTCCACCGGGGATGCGATTAAAGAAGAATTTCAAGGCGAAAATTAAGGAATGGCAGAGATTGTCATATGTTGGACCGTATGAGGATCTGGGGGTGGAGGAAATGAGGAGGACTAAGAGTAGGATGATGAGAATGGAGAAAAGGGCAGTGGGGATTATCCATGAATTTTTGAGCTTGACTGTGGAGAAGATGGTGGAGGTGGAGAAGATTAGTCATTTTAGGAAGTGGTTTGGAATTGATTTGAATGTGAGGGATTTGTTCTTGGACCATCCAGGGATGTTTTATCTGTCAACCAAAGGAAAGAGGCACACAGTGTTTTTGAGGGAGGCATATGAGAGAGGATGCTTGATCGAGTGAAATCCGGTTTATGAGGCTCGGAGGAAGCTTCTTGATCTTGTTCTTCTGGGTTGTCGTGGGTTGGGAAGAGGTGATGATAAGTCCAATAGTGTGGATCAGAGTGAAGAAAATGAAGTGGAAGAGATGTACAAAGATTGAGGTGTACTGTCGGGTTAAGCTTTTCCTCACTGTGGCGTTGCAAAGTTGGGAGGTAGAATCAAGTTGAGGTTCGCTGATCTTAACTGGAAAGTACATTATGCACAATGCAACATGTATTGGAATGAATACTTATGGTGTTGTTTGCTGGTTATGAATCATCCGTAGCTTAAACATTCAAGTGGAGAGTTCACACAAGGTAACTGTGTTTCTACTTCATTACGTCACCTCCATATTATTGGGATATGACATTGATTATATGCTTGTTTGCTTGCTTAGATGATTGATGTCGTCGCTAGAAATTGCACAGACGGAATAGCATATGATGACAAGAGATGAAGACTTGAAAATTGACAAATTAAGTTATTCGAAACTCAGAGTAAAAGATTTTGTCTTCATTTTGTAAGTGCTTGAGTGGCTTGTTGATGTAGTCAAATATTCATGTTTTCTTTGTACACAAGAGGCATGCAGACATATTCATGTTTTCCTTGATGTGAATAAATTTGCATTTTGATACACTTATATTTCTTCGTCTGGACCTAATCTTTTAGGCAAATGGATATACATTGAAGTGATGAGTAAAGGACTTAATTTCTTTAATTACGCAAAGTAGTAACAGAGTTATGGTAGATTAAGTTGTTCATTGTGATAAGTTTTTCTCAAGATTGTTTCTTTACTTCAATGCTCTTTCTTCTCATGGTTTATAATTTGCTAAAAATTGAGTGGTTAACATAGCTTGGAGCGGCATATCCCTTGTATGCCACATTTGGATTATTTCTGATCTTTTGGCTGTCACAAGATCTTGTAGTTTAGGATCAGTAAAGTGTCTATATAATACTGAGTGTTTTGATTTAAAACTGAAGTCACTTCAGATCAGCTCTCATGTCTTTCACCTTGCCTCATGCTTTGGCTTCAAAGTTGCAAGTGTTATCATGGCAAATAGTCAAAGTACAGTATCGTCCAATGAGAGGCAAAATCAGTTCAAAGCTTTTGGCTGCCAGAACAGAGCTCCGCTTCGACAAGCGTTTACTAATGAATCCCTAGTCTATTCTATATCTGAAACCGTAAATTAGATAACAGTTAAAAACTGATGCAGCAACATGTTGTGTATAATGTGTTCTAAAGTTCATAACTTGTGGAAGTTTGTATGATGTTATGTAAAATAAGGGGAATATGCTATGAGTGTATGAGGGCCCTGGCTACGTGATATTTGTTGTGAGGGACAAATACTGCGATGTAGCATCAGAACTTGGATATCATAACTCGTAATGATAGCTAGGCCTGTAGATGATATGTGCCAATTTGATTCATTTAGATCAAGAAACTGTTTCGAGTTACCACTAATTTGTTCTCATTGGCAGAAAAGTTCCTCTTTTGTTTGTTGATGTCCATCAGACTTTTTATGATGCTATTCATTTTCCGTCAATTACTATCTGATGCTTTTACGTTGTTTTTGTATCTTTTGCATTAAAATTTTTTAACTATTTATGCTTTTGTAACCTGCGTCTAAGTTTGCATTTGGGGAGGGAGAATTAGATGAGCCTCACAGTGGTGAGTGCCTGTGCAAGAGCAAATCCAGGGCACTCAGTTATCTATGCTTCAGCTGAAAATCATACTGATGGGTATATATATATCACCCCTGCAAAAAGATCAGATTAACCCTCATTAAGGGTATTTTAGTCATTACGCAATCAGGATCCGCGTGTTTCATAGCGGGCGGGTCGCGGAGAACCCGACCCGGATCGCACAGACTGGTCGAAGACCCGGACAATGACAGCCGTTCGATCGGAACACACGCCGATAAGATACGGCCACGTGGCCCAATACTTGACGTACAACTGTGTCCTATAAATAGACCCCGATAAATGAGGTAACTGTTATGCATTAATTGAGATCGAACTCTGAGATCGCATACATTTCTCTCGATCAACCTAACTTGAGCGTCGGAGGATCATTGTCGGGGACGTGCCCGACGAGCTCACGGTTCGTGTTTTATTCTCAGGGGACCCAAAATCTGATTCGGAAGAGTTAGTCAATCTGCGATGAGATCGTCTCAGAAGATCGAATAATTCGACCCGGATCAGTTGGCGCCGTCTGTGGGAATATCTGAGAATACTGTATCATAATGGAGGGTTCATCGAGGAGAAACGTCGGGGAAGGTGAGACACCAAGGAAAACAACTGGAACGACCATTCAGCTAACTCAAGAAGAGCTACAAAGAATGATGGAAGAAGCTAGCCGGAAAGCAATAGTAGAATATGAGAGAAGAACAGCAACTCCGTTGGTAAAAGAAACAGCGAGGAGGCAACTGTTCGAGAACGTCGAACCACTGAGAGAATCGAGGGTGCTAGGCGAGCAGGAACGTCGTAGCAAGCGTCCAGCATCCTCCGATGCCGGTTCTAGTAGCCACGTTCGCGAAAAGAGACGAGAACCCATAATATCCCGAGCGGAGGTCGAAAGTGTAGGCAAACAGATACATAGCCTTAACAAACAGATTAACGAGCTAAAGAAGCGTGGAGAGATAGTCTCGCAAAACAAAAATTCTCCTTTCTGCAACGATATCCTAATTCAAACAGTTGAGCCGGGATTCAGAGTGCCCGACCTGAGGAGATATGATGGGATGAAAGATCCACAAGAGCATGTGGCTGCGTTTGAGATGGTGATGAACCTGTATGGACAAACCGCTTCGATAATGGCGAAACTATTCACGACCATACTTGTAGGAAAAGCACAAGAGTGGTTTACAAATTTACCCCGAGGAAGCATTGAAACTTATGAACAACTCATACAGAAGTTCAACTTCCACTTTGCAAGCAAAAAAAGACAGAAGAGGTCGGCCACCCATTTATTCAATATCCGCCAGAGGGACGACGAGACATTGAAAAACTTCATGGGGAGGTTCAATAATGAGACGTTAGAGGTACAGGAATTGAGGATTGATATGCTGGTGAACATCCTCATTCATGGATTGCGAAAAGGACCCTTTGCGTCCGCCCTAGCACGCGACCCGCCCGGTGACGTGGAACAGTTGATGGCTTTAGCACAGAAGTACATTGACAAGGAAGAAATGAACGCAATGAAGGACTCCGAACAGAGAGAGCGCGACCATGCACACAGACGACCTGCAGAGAACCGAGAGAGCAATGCCAGCAAATCGAAGCAGGAAAAGAAGAGGGAAACCAAAATACATCCCAAAATTTCATAACTACACTCCACTGGGGATGTCCAGGGAGAAAGCTTTAATGATGGTGGAAAACGCCGATGTTTTGAAATGGCCGAGACACACGAGATATACCCCATCCAAGAAGTTTTCCGACAAGTATTGCAGGTTTCATCGTGAGAGGGGTCACAACACAGAGGAATGCTTTCAGTTGAAGGACGAAATAGAGAGGCTGGTCAGGCAGGGGTACTTTCGAGACCGTGTCCCCCAAAATTGCAGAGTCAGTGGGGAGAGAAGAAGAAGCCGATCGAGAAGTCGCGATCGGGATGAACACCCAGGCCCATCAAGAACCGACAGGGCCCCAACAGGCGGAAACAATGCACCCACAAAAGGTGTCATATTCACGATTGCGGGAGGGCCGAATGCGGGAGATTCGAACCGAACACGGAAGAGATGTGCTCGAGCAACCAGTTCAAACCAAGGGAGGGAATTTGTATTGAAAGTGGAAGAAAAAGAGGCTATCTCCTTCGATAGCTCGGACAGACCAAATAAAAACGAAGATATGAATGATCCCATGATCGTCAAAGTGGATATCGCAAATTACATAGTCCACAAAGTGTTGATCGACAGCGGAAGTTCGGCCGACATAATCTTCAAGAATGTGATCGACAAAATGGGTCTAGAAAATGCCCGACTCGAACCAGTAAGAGCTCCTTTGGTGGGATTTGGAGGCAGCGAGGTCGCCTCATTAGGAACTATCGAACTGCCAGTATCAATGGGAGAAATCCCCAGGCGAAAAACGTTGATGGTCAAGTTCCTAGTGGTCGACACACCCTTCGCATACAATGTAATATTGGGAAGACCGGGTTTAAATCTGTTCAGAGCAGTAGTTTCCACTTATCACATGAAGATGAAGTTCCCTACGGAGAATGGAACGGGAGAATTGGTCAGTGACCAGAGGGAGGCACGCAAGTGTTATAATCTATCACTCAAAGGGGAACCGGGCCAGAAGAGAAGAAGAGTCAAGGAAGACGCCGAACCCCGACCATACGAAGTGGAGCACATGAAACCCAGCGGCGAATACAAAAAGGTGCAACTGGTACCGGACGAGCCTGAAAAGACCACTCGAATTGGGGCGAACATGGAAGGGGAGCTAGCCATGATAGAATTTATGAGAAAGAATGTTGACATATTTGCATGGAGCCCCTCAGACTTCACGAGGATCGACCCCAGGGTTATCGTTCATCACCTCAACATCGACCCGAAAACTCGACCAGTGCAGCAAAAGAAGAGATCGTTTAGAAGTGAGAAGAATGAAATAATCAGACAAGAGGTCGAAAAATTGTTGAAAGCTGGGTACGTATCCGAGATTCAATACACTGATTGGCTCTCGAACGTCGTGTTAGTTCCAAAACCCTCGGGAAAATGGCGTATGTGCGTCGACTTCACGGACTTGAACAAAGCCTGCCCGGAAGATCCATATCCCTTACCGAGGATTGACTTGATGGTCGATTCCACTGCCGGGTTCGAAAGGTTCTTGATGATGGATGCTTACCAAGGATACCACCAAATCCACATGGCGAAAGAAGACCGAGACAAGACCTCGTTTGTCACAGAGAAAGGGATCTATTGCTATAACATGATGCCATTTGGGCTGAAGAACGCGGGTGCCACATATCAGCGACTAGTAAATCAAATGTTTGGGGATCTCTTGGGAAAAACCATGGAAGTATACGTGGATGATATGCTAGTGAAGAGCAGGAGATCGCAGGACCACTTGGGAGATCTCTCTCAGGCGTTCAGCATAATGAGGTCGCACGGAATGAAGCTCAATCCGGACAAATGTACCTTTGGAGTGACCGGGGGAAAGTTCCTGGGGTATATGATCAGTGAACGAGGGATAGAGGCGAACCCGAAAAAGATACAAGCCATAATGGGACTGAGGTCGCCAAATTCGATCAAAGAGATGCAGAAGCTCACGGGAAAGATCGCATCCTTAAGCAGGTTTATTTCACGATCGGCAGACAGAAGCTTACCATTTTTCAAAGCCTTGAGGAAGCCCAAGAATTTTGCGTGGACCCCAGAATGCGAGCAGGCCTTGCAAGAATTGAAGGAATATCTCACGAAGCCCCCATTGCTCGCAAATCCAAAAGAAGGGGAGACATTATTTTTGTATCTTGGGGTGTCCAAGAACGCGGTCAGCTCCGTATTGGTGAGAGAGGAAGCTAATAATCAGAATCCGGTCTATTATGTCAGTAAAATGCTCCAGGGGGCAGAATCGCGATATTCAGAGATGGAAAAACTCGCCCTTGCATTAGTAGTGACTGCCCGAAAGCTACGACCATATTTTCAGTCGTACAAAGTAGTGGTGCTGACGAACCACCCCCTTAAGCATGTGATGTCGCGACCGGAAGCCTCCGGAAGATTGATCAAGTGGGCGGTCGAATTGGGGCAACACGATATTGAGTACCAACCCAGAACAGCCCAGAAGACGCAGGTGCTCGCAGATTTCATCACAGAGCTGTCCGGCGACCTGAAGGAACCCGAAGCTGCCGATCACCCCCATTCGAAATGGATGTTGCATGTTGATGGATCTTCTAACGCGAACAATGGAGGGGCAGGCATACCGATCCAAGGACCAGATGGAGTCGAGATAGAAGTTGCAGCTCGCCTATCATTCCCGGTGACAAATAATGAGGGGGAGTATGAGGCATTGATATTGGGGTTAGAGCTCGCATACGAGGCAGGTGCTCGAGATCTGGAAGTTTTTACCGACTCACAGTTGATTGCTATGCAGATCGAAGGAGCATACGAGACAAGAGAGAGAACAATGACCCAGCATAAAGAGATCGCGCATCGATTGATGGGAAAGTTCAGTAGATGCTCCATTTTACAAGTCCCACGAATAGAGAACGACAAAGCGGACGCTCTCTCAAAATTTGGAGCTGCGATGGATGGAATTCGGGATCGCAAAATCACAGCCCTAGTACGCGAGCAGTCTGCCCTTGCGAGTAAAACAGAAGTCCAGGTCGTCTCAGAAGCAGGATCGTGGATGAACGAAATCGTAAGGTACCTTGAGGATGGCACCCTGCCTAGCGATCCAGTGGCGGCAAAAAGAGTCAAATTTCGAGCCGCTCGATTCACGTTGTTGGAGGGTCAGCTCTACAAACGGACGGTGGACGGCCCTCTCCTGAAATGCTTGGATGAAGAGAGAGCCTTGTACGTGATGCGCGAAATACACGAAGGAAGCTGCGGCAATCATTCAGGGGCGAGATCGCTAGCTCAGAAAGTAATACGACAGGGGTATTTCTGGCCCACCCTAGTTGAAGATTCCAAGCACTTGGTAAGAAAATGTGAAAGCTGCCAGAAGTATGCTTCCTTGATACATCAGCCCGCGACCCCAATGGAACCGATCAAGATAGCATGTCCGTTCGATCAGTGGGGAATCGACATCGTGGGACCTTTTCCACCCGCACAAGCTCAGAAGAAATTCATCATTGTGGTGGTCGAATATTTCTCCAAGTGGGTCGAAGCGAAAGCAGTAGCCAAAATATCCGAGAAGGAAGTCATCAACTTCATCTGGAAGAACATCATATGCAGATTTGGTATACCCCGGATATTGATATCTGACAATGGCACGCAGTTCCAGGGCAGGAAGATCATGGAATGGTGCAAGGAGCTAAAGATTGCACAGCACTTCACGGCAGTTGCGAACCCTCAGGCGAACGGACAGACTGAGGTGACGAACCGGACGATCTTGCAACACTTGAAGACGCGCCTCGAGAGCAAGGGATCGTGGGTTGACGAGCTGCCAGGGGTCTTGTGGGCTTATCGCACAACACCACGAACCGCTACAGGCGAGACCCCCTTCTGCCTAGTATACGGGACCGAAGCCATCATTCCAGCTGAAATCAGGGAGGAATCGCAAAGAGTCAGCAGTACGAACCCGTGACGAACCGAACCGAACGAAGCTTCAACCTCACCGTCATCGAAGAGAAGAGGGAGGCTGCATATGCCCGAATTTTACATCACAAGGGCCTAATGATGAAGAGCCACAATCGCAGAATTCGACCCCGCCAATTGCAGGTGGGAGACCTCGTGCTGAAGAAAGTGGAGGCCTCAAAACACGTGGAAAAGCTGGAGCCGCTCTAGGAGGGCCCTTACAAGGTGATCGAGATCAGAAAGAAGGGCACATATAAATTGCAAGACATGCAGGGTCGCGATTTACCACGCCCCTGGAACATACAGAATTTGAAGAAGTTCTATGCTTGAAACAAGGAGCCTGAGAAAGGCCATCAACCGAGGAATCGAACAGGGAGCCTGTGAAAGGCCATCAACTGACGGATCGAACAAGGAGCCTGTGAAAGGCCATCAAATGCACAGGTTGTACGCGAAGACTTCTAGCAGATTACCAATTGTATATTTCCAAGGTTAGGAAGGTTGTGTCCATGTTAAACATTGCGTTATTAAGCATTTGTACCCACTGTAATTTACCCAACGAGATTTATCAAATTTTCTTTGTTTCGTGCTTATATTCATGCGCACAACTTCCAACATCTTTACTATTATTCGCTACTTAAATCGTCCAAGAAAAATGCGAACTGAAAAAGATGCGCCCAAAATGCGATCTAAGAAAGACGCACTCAAGAAAAACGCAAACTGAAAAAGACGCGTCCAAAATGCGATCTGAGAAAGACGCACTCGAGAAAAACGCGAACTGAAAAAGACGCGTCCAAAATACGAGCTGAGAAAGACGCACTCAAACGGAACGCGAACTGAAAAAGACGCGTCCAAAATGCGAGCTGAGAAAGACGCACTCAAACGGAACGCGACCTGAGAAAGCCGCATCCAAAATGCGATCTGAAAAAGACGCATCAAAGTCACACGCGAGCCGAAAAAAACAATTGAAAAGAGGCAAGCTTCATGCGATTAGAAAGACATGCATGGGGCAAATAAAAAAGCAAAATACGCGAGCTGCTGAAAGTTGGAAAATCTTTCCATTTACAAAATGTCATATACAGGGGTCGTCAAAAATCCTCACCCCGACGCCCTGTTTACAAAAAATGATGTTTCTATGAATCTTTAGGATTTACATTTTGATCAGTCAACTCAAATCCTATTACAAAAAAAGAAGATCGGGATTGATCAGGCATCAGCTTCCGCCTCTAGCTCATCCCTCAGGATCATAAACTCGTCATCTTTCAGCTCAGGATCCGGGGGAAGGGGTTGGAGGTCGCCATCAAGCGAGATGTCCAATTTGCTGTGGTCAAAAGACTCGCTAAATCTGCCAAGCTTTTCGACCTGAGACAAGCAGGTCTCATAGCCTTTGGCGAACGAGTCCGCAGACTTGATCTCGAGAGCGGTCGTGAAAGTATCGGTCTTCAGAAAGTCACGAACCGCAGACATCCTGGAGCCGGCCAAGATACGTTGATGTTCTTCGATCGGAATGCGGCCGGCTTGGCCCTCTTCCACCCCACGCTTACGGCCCTCCTCGAGGCCAGCCTCACGCCCGGCTTCGAATGCCTCTTTCTTGGCCTCCGATAGAGCCACTTCATGTTCAGAACGGAGGATCTCCTTATCCTTTTTAGAGGCATCGAGCTCGGCTCGCAGCTTTTGGACCTCGTCACCCAAGGCTAGCAGATTATCCTCCTGTTTGCGTTCTGTCTCGTCTCGCTCTGCTAGTTGAGCCCTGAGATCCTGCACCTTCTAATCAGTTTGGATATAACTCCTTCGGTAGTGGGTGCATTTGAGGCTCAGGCTTCGGAGGAAGGTCATGGCCTGCAGGATCAAATGCAGTGAATAATAGAACAGAAGGAAGATCGAAGCCAACCGATAGAATACCTGGACCATGGAGTGAGCTGCGAACTCCTCCAGTCGAATGGGGTTATTCGTCACGAGCGCCCCCTGATTGCGAACAGAGACGAATGAGTTATAGACAGCAAAAGTATCGCCTCCTGCCTCGCCATACAGCGACGAGCTCGACATGTCCTGCCATTCGGGAGGCGGCACGTTGCCTCGAAGAGCTGTCCGACTATCCTCCCAACATGTGGCCAGCTGTGCCACCCTCAAGAATTTGTCCCGATCTTCCTCTACACTGGTTTTATCTGCGGCTTCCTTAGCCATCCTGCTTAGCACGCTCGGGCTATGCGATTTGGAAGGAGGAGGGTGAGAGGCTTCCGCGAGCTCTTCTCCTTGCCCTTATCGCCCGGCCCTAATTTGGACTTGGGCCCATGACCCTTCTTTGGAGAAGATCGCTTCCTTTTCTTAGATCGCTCCTCGGGTGGAGGACTTTGGCTTCCTTGATCGGCCCCATGGTCACCACTGGCCTCGTCTAGACCCAGTTCTAACTCCGAGGAGTTGTAGCCAAGATGACCACCATGGGCGGAAGGCGTATCCTCACTATCAACTGCAATGGGCTGTCGTCCGTCAGGAGTCGCGACCGCGAGCGCCTTTGAGGGAACCGGGGGAGGTAGATTCGAAGGTAAATCTGGAGCATCAGCAACC